>NW_008607488.1:0-19386 GCF_000691845.1 Merops nubicus | reverse complement strand
GGGCGGCTGATGGCGGGCACGCTTCGGAAGCTAATCTCGGGGTGTCCGTTTGTTTACAGGAAACGGTTCCGATGCGAGGAGAAGGATGAAATTTGGTTGTCTTTCCTTCCGACAGCCCTACGCAGGATTAGTTTTGAACAAAGTCAAAACGGTGGAGACTCGCTGGCGCCCTTTGCTAGCAGAGTACGAGAACTGCACCGTCGCTGTTCACATAGCTGTTCAGGACTGGCAAGACGAGACGTGGAGAGCAATTCTTCTGAATAGGTTTGGCATGACGCCAAAACAAGTGCAAGATTTGTTGGATAAAGGGGAAAAATTTGGCAGAGGAGTTATTGCAGGTAAGCAACCTTAGATTGTATTTTCCGTGCAGGCTTTTGGTCCGTTAACATTCAGTTACACACTTGCTTTACAGTCGTGCTCAGTGGAACATTGCTTTAGCACTTCGAAGGAGTGGTGCCTGGATTGTGGGTGGGCGGCTGTTTCAGTTCCTTATCACTGTCGGCTGAGGTCCATGAGGGAAGCTGTAAATAAAATTTACTCTTTTTCATTGTGTTCGAACCATGAAGTATCTTTCACCTTTAGGATAAATAATTTTAGTCAGGCCTCATTTTTTAAAATACACTCACTCTGATAAAATTTTAGGCTACAACTCCATAAAGTCTGTACAAAAACGCAACTTGATTTGTGCTAGCTCATCATACAGGAAGACAGTGTAACATGGGTTGTGTATTATTTTGTTTCATGATAATTGTGGTTTAACACCAGTTGATACCTAAACCTCACACAGCTGCTCCCTCGCTCCCCCTGGTCAGGTGGAGGAGGGAACTGGAAAAGTGAGAAAACTTGCAGAATGAGATAAAGACAGTTTAATAGGTAAAGCTGTGGTGCACAAGGAAAGAACACAAGGAATCCATTCCCCACTTCCCCTGGCAGGCAGGTGCTCAGCCACCCCCAGGACAGCCGGGCTCCAGCACACATAGCGGTCACTCGGGCAGACAGAGGTCATCACTCCAAACATCCTGTCCCTTCTTCTTCCCCCACTTACATATGTTGAGCATGATGTCATACGGTCTGGGATACCCTTGGGGTCACCTGTCCCAGCTGTGTCCCCTCCCAGCTGCTTGTGTACCCCTAGCCTGCCCACGGGTGGGGTGGGCTGAGGAGCAGGAAAGCCCTTGATCCTCCCGTGAGCCCTGGGCAGCAGTAGCAAAACCCCGTCTGTGCTCCCAGCAGTGCTCCCAGCACAGCCCCACGCTGGGTGCTGTGAGGAGAATTAACTCTTCCAGCCAAAACGAGCACAACAATAAATATCAGTTACACTTCATCAGTGAAGAATTTTGTTCCTGTGACACAAAGTTAGGGTGAAGTGGTGTTCCTTTGCTTGTATTGTGATGCTGAACTGTCATGGATGTTGCTGCACAGCATACTTCTGAAGTTTATATCTGCACTCATTTTGCTCTTCTTTCTTGTAGCTATCTTTTGTTACACTTTCTATTCTCATTTGAATATTTTAGCTATTCCTGCACAACAAATGATTTGCATCGCCTATACTGAAAAATTGATCCAGTTCTACCATGCTGAAAGCTATTAGGTACTACCCAATATGCAAATTTGTAACTGTCACATAAAGTGCATGCTAACTTGCAGAGTAGGTATCAAAGCTTGTTTGATCTTTATTTTAACATTTTTAGTCATTAAGGGAAACACCCTTTTGTGATTTTAAAAGGGTTTCAGAGCGCAGGAATTTCCATATAGTTCAGTGATTTTAAGATGTGAATAGAATAGTGGTCAGGTAGGGGGAGAGTTTTCTTTTTCATGAAGCTGTTCCAAGCTCTGGAGTTCTCATAGCAGCTCTACTTCCTTAGATGCAGGCTTCTTTGAAGAGAATTCTAGGTCACTGAGTTGTGACTGTTAGAACTGCATGCTTCACCTGTTCTTCACCAGCCTAAGTTCAGTCACAGAGGCCATCTTCTGCCAGTGAAGCAGAAGGCTTTGAGGTGTGCATTCTCCAGACAATGTTCTGGTAACAAATTGCCTGGTTTGTACACCTTCTGGAAGGTTTACTTTTAGAAAGCTTTCCTCTAGGAGATCAAACAGCCAACTAACTTTGTATTTTAATTTTATAACATAGGATTAATTGACATTGGAGAGACGTTGCTATATCCAGAAAACTTGCCTCCTGAAAAGATTCTGGAGCTGGAAGACAAAGCTGTCCTCAAGAATCTAGAACAGAAATACTTGACTGTTGTTTCAAATCCAAGGTGGCTTCTGGAACCTATTCCTGCCAGAGGGGGAAAAGGTGTGTGGCAGGTAGACATCCCTGAAGAACTGATCCCTTCAGAAGTGTAGGTGTTGCCCCATACTATTATTTTTCCTGCCTAAATACACCCTTGTAATTCACCAGTCAGCATCTTGCGTACCAGTAACTGAGTTGTTTCAGATTCCCTTCCAAAACTAATTGTTTGAAATAGCAAGTAAATTGGAAGAGGCAAAATAAACAGGGTGTGATTTTTATGACCATTACTGGAAATTATTAATGGTTTACTGGATTTTTTCCTGTATAAATAACTCTAAACAAATGTAATTTTTTTAAAAGCTATGGTGGATGCATTGTGTACCAATTTAAAACGTGAGTAATTACAACTGTATTCTATGATGCACGCAGCTCTGATTCTGAGGAAGACAGTGTTTGTGGGACCCTGCAGAAAAACAGTTGGCTGGCATCATTTACAGTAGATCTGTCTCTGAGCCTACTCTTTCATTTGTGGGCTCCTTGAGAAAGAAATCATCTGAGAGACGGCCAGTCCCAGGGGCTCCTCCAACAGAGGCAGGGCTTTCTTGGACAAGGTTTCTGCTCATGGTGTGTGTTGTGAGCTGTAAATGTAAAGCCTGCAGAAAGTACCAGATTTTCCTCATTCACCAGTTAGGTACTGTTAGGGTTAGGGCTGGGACAGCCGCTAGAAGAATGACACATGCTCTCTGTTAACCCCTGTCCCTTCCCAAAGGGAAGAAAAAGGGAATAAGGCGAGAGGCTTACAGATTGGAAAACTAAAACAGCTTTAATTAAAGTAATAATAAAATGGAATATATACAAATTGTACAAAACCAGTATCAAACCAAACACCCTTGAGGGCACTGTCACCACTGATGCTGTGGAGCAGGCACTGAGGAAGTCCCAGACTGGACTTCATGGCAAAGGGAACCAGGCTCAAGAACTGCATTCTGCAACCAGACTTGAACACATGGATTGGGATTGAAAGGAGAATGGACAGAATCCTCAGACACAGGCCATCAAAGAGGCTTAACCATTGTGATCCCTCAGCTGTGTACTGAATAGAACAGGCACTGGAATGCCTTGTTGGTCAGCGTAGAGTCACCTTGCCTGTCCACTCCTCCCCACAGGTGTGACCTCTTGTTTGCAGCACCCCTATGTGGCACACAAAGTGTAGCAGTAACCTTGAGCTCCATCGGAGCAAGAATAATCAGGAGCCTTTCTACACCTCAATCCTTGGTAGTATTTATAAACATCAAGCATTATTGCTACAAGCAGACAATGCAATAATATGCTGCTAACTTCAGGAAGTGCAGTTTCTTAGAAGAGACTGAGCTGAAAAGTAAGGTCACTGAGCAGAATTGGTTCTGTTCCAGCTCAAAGCAGGATAGGTACATTAGATGTGCATCAGATGGGGAAGCAGTCTACAGCATACAGCCCTTTTACTGGGCACAAGAAGATGCTTACACAAGATTAAATGAAGCAACTATTACAATATTTCTTTCATTTAAGATGAAAACTATGAGGAACATTTGAAAACCTAATACTGAATTCAAGTGTGAAGAGTAACACATAGAAGTCAGTAATTTGGGCACTTTCAGAGATTTCCAGAATTCACACCCTGTTCAGTGAAAATCCCTTGACTTTGTGGAGCAAGGCCTGAGGCCAGGCAGAGGCACAGCTGTAAAAACAGGACAGGACAACTGGCAGCACCTTGGTATTTAGAGTTTATTTGAACGCTCGGCAGACTGTTCCCTGCACAGCTTCTGCAGAGCTGCAGAAGGTACTGGGCACGCCCCAGGCTGGGGTCCAGGAGGAGGGCCTGCAGCTCCACCGTTGGGACCACAGGGGCAGTGTGGTGCAGTTTGGCTCAGGTGGCCCTGGCACAGACAGAGCAGCGGCTGCTGCCGGCACGGCTGGAGAGGTGGGAGGTGCCAGCCCTGGTGGGAGGCGACTGTTGGGCACAGCCTGCTGGGCACAACCCCACAAAGCAGCGGCATCACCCTGGGCACGGGCCAGGCCAGGGCTGCCGGGCTGGGGCAGACTGGAGGGGGTCATAGGACCGAGACTGTCCCCACCCCCTGCTGCTCCAGGCTCAGCCTGGCTGCAGGCAGAGGTGGAGGCACGTCCGGCGCGGGGAGCTGCCCAGAGCTGCCGGGGCACAGCACTTGGCATGCTTGGTCTTCTTGGCTGTAGAGGTGAGCACGTCCTCCCTCGGACCAGCTGGGAACGGAGCCCTCTCCTCAGAAGAGGTGTCCCACACAAGCTCTGTCTCTGCTTTCCTTTTCCCCTTGCACATGTGCAAATCCAAGTCCAGCAACTAGCTTGACATTTTGTTTCTTAGTCTGAAGCTTTGCCTATACTTCATCAGCTGACATGGAAAATGTTGTCTAAAATATGGGTTGTAGTAGAGTGAAACTAAAAAATAAAAATGAAGAGTTAGTTGCCAAACTTGAGACTGGAAACCACAAAGATAAGAGAACTAAGAGTTTTTATTGCAAAAGAGAAAACAAGACCATTTCAGGGGTTCTAAACCTGAAGTTCAGGGTGAATAAAGTGGTGTGGCACAGTCCCATTAAGGAGTAACCAGCCTTGTGGTTTTTCCACTTCGTAGCAGGGAAGCTCAGAGTTTTTAAAAGCATACAAACTGACTTAAAAACTCAAATGCCACTATTTTTCAGCAGCTTTAGCATGGAAAGAACCTGTAGGTAACCATACAATGCTGACACACACCTTCTCCACCTTCAGCAAATGCCACAATGAAACTGCCCATCTGGTACAGCAAGACCCATAGCAAAGATCTCCACAAAAATCCTGATATGAGGAGAATCTCTTCTTTTATGCATTCAGAAGTAACTGCAAATAACCAATATACATTTTGTCAGCATTTCTGCTAAGAAATGCTACCTCAAAAACTCCTGAATGTGAGCCAAGATACAAATGACAGAACATTTACTGCCATCTTCATCTCCTGTGAAGTAGACTTCTTTAATTGGAACAGAAATCTGTCCCACTGGACTATTTGGAGAGTTAGTTTGCACGTAGAGGAGCCAACATACCTCCCAAGCTGTTTCTTCAAATAGCAAGTCATCACGTGAGCCTGATTTTGGGAAATCCCACAGCTTCCTGGTGAGCCTGTGCAGACAGGTGCTGAGTGAAGCTTTTCATGATCTCACTTCCAAAGACACTCAGACGTCCTCTCCTTGCTAGTAGTTCCTCTTCAAACATTTCTTCACCGATCACTACACATTTTCAATTGTCACACCACCAAATGGACTTAAATTGAACATTTTCTATGTCCCAAAGCTTCTTCAGAAAGCTGAGACATACACAGGCGCTGCCTTTGCTAGAGCTCTCCTCTGGTGTGTTCAGATGCTCTTGTTGAGCAGGGTTGCTTCATCAAAGTTGGTAAAGAGCTTTTTTCTATTTGAGGTGCAAAAGTAGCATCAGTAGCTGCTCTTCTGTCAAATGCTGAATGAAGAGGAGTCCCGACGAGTGAACTCCCTTGGCTGGAGGAGAATCACATGAAGTTTCCAATGAGAAAAGCTCCATTTTAAATTCTTGTCTCCATTGGAGTAAATTTTTCAGCTGAAGCTCAACCTTAGCAGCCAGACTGTCCTGCCTGCCAGCTGACAGGAAGTGACCAACTGAGAAGTCCAAGGGAACTGTCTCAAACATCACTAGGACACCCATGCACCAGAAGGTAAATAAATTGCAGTGAAAGTTTACATGTAGGACAGGACAGTGCTGTGTTGCCTTTCAGTGAGTGGCTGGTCCCCAGGGAGGAGGAGGGAGGTCTGCAGAGTTGGGAATGAAAGTGCCACATCTCAGGTGTGCACCTCTCACACGGGCAGAAACATGCTCTTTGTTCTTACTGCCACCCTAACACTAAGGAAATGTGATCCATGGTACTTAAGCTAGCTAAACTGTGTTCCCCTAAACCCAAAGAGCAGCTGCAAGGATCTGGGAGTGTCCAGCATCTGTTGTTAGAAGCTACTGGAGTATAGGTTTCAAAGACCAAATTTCTCTAAAGCACCTGCAAGTCCAAGACAGTCTGTCAAAGGATGTCTGTTTTCAAACAAGAAAATGCTACATCAACACCAATGAGTTCCTGACTTGAAAAGTTTAATCATTTACACCAACACAAAGTTGGTAATGAAGACAAACCTATGCTATTTATACCAGCTGCTGACAGCTGTAAAACCTACAGCTGATGTTTCTGGCATCGACTGCACACACAATGGAAGAGGGAACAGCTTATTGGGCAGCCAGTCTAATTGGAGAATGGTGTACATGCTGCTCAAGAATTAAAACGTGAACCTGGAAAAACAACAAAAGCAACACTCAACTCCCAAGGCAGGGCAAAAGTTGAAATACCTGGATGAAAATTTACATCACAAACTCAGAAACATCACATGAATTGCTACACATTCTATTCCCCTGCCAGAAGCTTTCCAGTCTTGCCAGAGAAGGGCAACGCTCCAGTGCCCCTGTGGTTAAGACAATGATTGTGGCTGAAGAGAAAAAAAGTGAAAGAGCTACTATACTAAGGCACCCCCAAAGCATTTAAAACAGACAGGGAAATCAAGTGTATATTTAGGACCTAAAAGACACCTGGAATTGCATCAGCATTTCATACAGGGTTTTTAAAAAAATACTTTCAGATAATACTTACACTGTACAGGACAAGACTTTTAAACAATATATTACACTGCTAAAATGTTCATATAAATACTATACAGGTAAGCGTGCAACCAACCCATGAGGAAGGTTCACAGATTAGACCACCACGTATCTGAAAAGCTCTCCGATTATCTTCAACATCTCTGATTTGTGTAATCCAAGCCACTGATTCAGCAACACCTATTTTAAAGTAATCGGGACAAGGCATGAGATGAAATACATTTGTCTGCTGCTTCCCAGTTCAAGTTTAATATGCTACTGTCATCTTAATCTGGCATGTCAATGTTTAATTTGGGAGGTGGAATCACGTATTTTCCTGGGCTCTGTGTAATGACCACTCCAGTCTTTTTTCGAAACATGGCTGGTGCAATTTTTGGTGGTTCAGGCAGTGGTGTTTCTTCTGTTTCCTCATCTTCGTGATGAAGGTCATAGGAAATATTTCCATATTCTCGTAAGAATGGGAAGATTTCAAGCAGGAACTGGCAGAAGTCCTTGCGAATTCCAAACCACCCTAAAAAAAAAATAAAAATCATTTCACATCATTGCAGAAAAGAATGGAAATTAATTAAATGGGCAAATTATGCAATCTTGTTGAAGTTCTTTCGATTTTTTACATATGAACAACAAAGTTTGTTAGTGCTGCTTCTCGGTGTGTCACTGACACCTCTTGTATAACACCATCACAGTTCAGATCCTATACACACGGGCACATCCAGAATGTAGACACGCATCAAGTGCTAGACAATGGAATGCCAGCCAGTCAGCTTCAGTGGGGGCCCAGCTCACCTGCCTCTGTGCAAATGCCCACGGCATGGCAGCACAAACAAGAGGAGTTCACAGATGTGTGCATGGGCTGTGGTGTTACCAGCACCACTGAGATGTGGTGGGATGGCTCCTGTGACGAGTGTGGGAACAGAGGGATATGAGCTCTTTAGGAAAGAGAGGCAGGAGAAAAGGAGGGTGTGTTGCCCCCTATATCAGTGATCAGCTGGAGTCCATGGAGCATGACCTATCAGTGATCAGCTGGAGTCCATGGAGCATGACCTGGGATGGATGAGGAGCTGACCAAGAGCCTATGGGTCAGGGTTAAAGGGAAGGCAGGGGAAGGTGATATCATAGTTGTGGCGTGCTACAGGCCACCCGACCAGGCAGAAGGAGCAGATGAGACCCTTTATAGACAGATAGGAATGGCTTCACATTCACAAGCCCTGGTCCTCATATGGGACTTCAACCACCCCGATACCTGTTGGAAGGACAGCACAGCAGGGCACCAACAATGCAGGAGGTTCCTTGCATGCCTTGATGACAAGTTCCTTCTCCAAGTGGTAGAAAAACCAACAAAAAAGGTGCTATGCTGGATCTTGTTACCAACAAGGAGGGGCTGGTGGGCAACATGAGGCTCAAGGGCTGCCTTGACTGCAGCAACCATGAAATGGTAGAATTCAAGATCCTTAGCGCAACAAGGAAGGTGCTGAGCAACCTCACTGCCCTGGACCTCAGGAGAGGAGACTTGGGCCTCTTCAGGGATCTGCTTGGCAGAGCACCATGGGATAAAGCCCTGGAGGGGAGAGGGGCCCAGGAAAGCTGGTCAATATTCAAGGGTCACCTCCTCCAAGCCCAGAAGCAACGTGTCCCAACAGAGGGGAAGGCAGACAAGAATACCAGGAGGCCTGCCGGGATGAACAAGCAGCTCCCAGACACACTTAAATGTGAAAAGAAGGTCTACAGAGAATGGAAGCAGAGACAGGTGGCCTGGGAGCAATACAAAGTTGTTTTCTGAGCAGCTAGGGGTCAGGTTAGGAAAGCTAAAGCCCAGACAGAACTAAATCTGGCCAGAGACACCAAGGGTAACAAGAAAAGCTTCTACAGGTATGTCAGTGATAAAAGGCTGGCTAGGCTCTCCAGCAGGAAATGGGAGACCTGGTCACAAGGGATACAGAAAAGGCTGAGGTACTCAATGACTTCTTTGCCTCAGTCTTCCCCAGCAAAGGCTCCAGCTGCACTACCAAGAAAGGCAGAGACTGGGAGAAAGAAGATCCATCCACTGTAAATGAAGACCAGGTTAGAAAACATCTAAAGAATCTGAAGATGTACAAGCCTATGGGACCTAATGAGATGCATCTCTGGGTCTTGAGGAACTGGCACATGAAGATGCTAAGCCACTTTCCATCATATTTGAAAAGTCATGGCAGTCTGGTGAAGTTCCCACTGACTATAAAAGGGGAAACATAACCCATTATCAAAAAGGTAAAAAGGAAGACCCAGGGAACAAGACAGTCAGTCTCACCTCTGTGCCCAGTAAGATCATGGAGCAGATCCTCCTGAAGGCTCAGATAAGGTACATGGAAAACAAGGAGGCGACATGTGGCAACCAACACAGCCACACCGAGGGCAAATCATGGCTGACAAATCTGGTGGCCTTCTATGATAGAGTTACAGCATCGGTGGATATGGGAGCAACTGATGTCATCTGCCTAGACTTGTGCAAAGCATTTGCTACTGCCCCGCAGGGCATCCTGGTCTCTAAACTGGAGAGACATGGATTTGATGGACGGACCACTTCGTGGGTAAGGAACTGGCTGGATGGTTGCACTCAAAGAGTTGGCCATCAGCAGCTTGATGTCCCAGTGGAGAGCAGTGACAAGTGGTGTTCCTCAGTGGCTGATCCTGGAACTGGTGCTGTTTAATGTGTTTTGCTGGTGACATGGAAAGTGGGATCCAGTGCACCCTCAGCAACTGTGTTGACAACATCAAGCTGTGTGGTGGACACTCTGGATGGAAGGGATGCCACCCAGAGGGACCCTGACAGGTTTCAGCAGTGGGCCTGTGCCATCCTCATGAAGCTGAACAAGGCCAGCTACAAGGTTCTGCAGCTGTGTTGGGGCAGTCCCAAGCACAATACAGGCTGGGCCGAGTACAGATTGAGGGTAGTCCTGAAAAGAAAGCCCTAGGTTGCTGCTCGATGAAAAGGTCAATATGATCCAACAATGCGCAAGCACAGCCCACGAAGCCAACTGTGTCCTGGGCTGCATCAAAAGAAGTGTGGCCATAAAGCTGAGGGAGGGGATTCCACCCCTCTGCTCTGCTCTCTTGGCACCCCACATGGAGCATTGCATCCAGCCCTGGAGCCCCCAACACAAGAAGGACATGGACCTGTTGGAGTGGGTCCAGAGAAGGCCCACCCAGGGCGATGATCAGAGGGCTGGAACGCTTCTCCTCCAAGGACATGGTGAGAGAGTTGGAGTTTTTCAGCCTACAGAAGAGAAGCCTCCAGGCAGACCTTATTGTGGCCTTCCAGTATCTGAAGGGGCCTACAAGAAAGCTGGGGAGGGACTTGTTGCAAGGGCTTGCAGTGGAAGTATGAGGGGTAATGGGTTCAGGCTGCATGCAGAGGCTTGGCCAGGGAGCGTTTTGGTAAGCAGCACTTGCAGTGCAGCAGCCAGCACTGCTCCATTAGCCCCTGCCAGCAGTCAGTGACAACAGAACAGCCTGCCCAAGGCAAATCTTTCACACTGAATGACAGCAAGATATTAAGCATCTGCCATGGAACATCCCATAAAATCCATCTTCTTCCAGAGATTTTACTTCATGGCCAACTGGTGTATTTCACTTAACATGTTAGAGGTGGATTTTCATGCCAGTCTTCCGAGACTCACTTTAGGTGAATAGTCTTTTTTAAAACTTTACACGAATATTTGCTAACCCTGCAGAAGATAAAAGTGGACACATGGCTTTCTGACAGACTAACTTGGCCGTTATCAGCATCGGTGCAGTAACAGGAGGTGGCTCAAAGTGCCAGTGCTCCTGTCAGCAGTGCCAGCTGGGGTGTGGACAAAGGCCTAGTAAGTGCACACTGGCCACCCAGGCCACCCAAGCAACTAAGCAGCACAGAGCAATACTTGGCCACAGAGGAAAGAGAACACTGCTCATTCAGGTTACCAGGACAAACGCTGATTAAGAACGGTAGGTGCTACACTATTTTCAGAACCCAGAGTAGGAAGATCCATCCGTATCCTGTGAGAATGAAACCCACAGAAATTAGGAAGGATAAAAGGCTAAGTTACAATTCAAATCCGATGGAGATTTCAAGTTAGGTATGAGCTGAAGTTATGCTCTCACAGGAGTAAGAAAAAAATCACAGAGTCACTATAAACACTGGAAGCTTACTAAAATCACCTGAAAACAGGAGACATCTGAATTCTCTCATGAGAGAATATACACAAGAAAGCCCTTTTTGAAAATACAAGTCTTAATAAGATACATTTAAGCTCTTGAGTTTCAGTGTTTCTGTGACTATTTAATACTTACAGTGATTTCCCCCTTTTTGTCCAAACGTTGTTGCCATTAAAGTTATCAATGAAAGCCAGAGAGGAACAAATATTGGTATAAAAGAAAAAGAATTGTGTCCATCCAATCTGTGTACTAGTAAGATCTAAATGACAAAAAAAGAAAAGTCAGTTTAATTGCAATACCCACTTTCAAGCTTCTTAAAACATATACTGATCTCAGATCTTTAACTTTATACATCTGAAAAAAAAGGCCTCCACAGAAACACAATTACAGTTCCAATGTGCTGCGTATTTTATTCAAAAAACCCCTAATAAGCCTACAATTCTTTCTTTCACTGGCTGTTAATAGTCCATTCCAAAACAAAAAGCAGTATTCTCATTTTATTAAGTTCAAAAAGAGAGTAAATTGATCAGTCACTGAAAAAAGCACAAGGCACATCAAACTTATTGCCCTTTTTCCTACCTCAAATGTGAGCAGTGGAACCACAATTGTCATCCAGCTGACAGCCATCGTGATGTGTGTCCTCCTCTGCTCAGCAATCACATCCATGGAGCGAAGGAAGAGAACAGACCACACAATGTAATAGAGAACCACCAGGCACAGGAAGGACATCAGGATCCACAGTGGAACACAAACAACCTGGAAGAAAAAAAAAAAAATTACTATTTTCCCCACCCCCAACAGCGATATATTTTTATCAGTTTGGTTTGGTTCAGGTAGGGTGTTTTTTTTTTTTTTTGGTTGGTTGGTTGTTTGGTTTTTTTTTTTTTTTTTTTGGTTTGTTTTTTTAAGAAAAGCAAGTCTACCTCTTAAGTCTAAACAAGGCTTTTAAGTGTAATGCTCTTTAACTAATATGACCTCCAGCAGAAAAGCTTTGCAAATTGTGTGAGCGGTTACAAGCCCAGTTGGCTCTTTAGGATTCAATTAGCTTTGTAAACCCCATCAAACTGAAACAATTTACAATTAGGTCAATGCAGTTCAATTTTAATAAGACTTCTGCGATTTTATGTGGGCTACAACAGCACTTGAAGTTGGTTTTAGGACTGGACATCTTACTTGAAACAGTTTCTAAATTAGATCCTTTTCCTAGTTTTTGGAAACAATAGAAAGGACAGTGACAGTCTTGCCATATTATCAGTTTTATGGTAGTTTACAAAAACCCAGACAGAAACATTTTTGTATTCTAAAGACACTAGGGACAAGAGATCTTGGCAGTTTTGACAGTGGATTTACATGCATGGTAACACAACAAAGAAAATTATTTACCACACATTTACCAACACACTCTCTAACCCACCAGTCATTGTCATAGCTACTTTAGTGTTCCCACTGGAAACTTTTGGTTAAAGATGAAGAACTGATTAGAGATTAATTGCACTTGATGGTGTGTCCCTCTCCACCAACAGATGAAATGCCCAAAGAACAGCCTGTTTCCCACAACCACTGAATGAAATGCCAGACCTTCAGTGAAGGGCTGTTAGGTGAGCAAAATTGTGATGATGGACTCTGATCATACATTGACTCTTCCCTACAGTAAATATCTTTATGAATTTCCATGTTTAAGCAAGGATAAAAACAAAGTACTTGTTACATACAAGCCACGGCCATCGGATGATCTCGTCTAGTCTGAGTGCAATAAATATGAACTGTAGAATATTCACTGAACACAAGATTTCCAGCTAGAAAAAGAAAAACACATTACTTAACTCTCACCATGATAAAGCTGTTTCCAAGATAACCAAAGAATCTTTCGAAGGACTTTTCTCATTGCATGCTTATCACTGCAACAGGGAACACCATTTGCATTTACATTAGGTATTACTAAGCATCCCTGAATTTGGGAGGCTGTGATCCCAATCGAGAGTAAGTGTAGAGGCAGCTGCCTCCTGAGGAAAGACCTTCCTGGTACTTAAAAAACCAAAAAGCACTACTTGCAACATTTACTCGAAGGATTAGAGAAATAAGAAAAGCCAGACAAATCACAGTAAAAAAAAAAAAAGTTAAAAGTCACAGGTCTATCTGAGGGGAAAAAGAAATGCATAGAGGAGTGGGAGATGACATCCACAACTCAATCATTTACTGTATAATTGAGAGATACTTTAAATGACACTGGAGACACTTGGCTTTGGAGGCAATACAGAAAAGCAATACTTCTCCTAACAATGTTAATGAAAGCTTTTTGTGTGTCCTGTTTGCCACTATGAGAACTACCCCTAAATTAAATATTTTTTAAAAAGTGAAACAATGAAACACCACCAGACCTGGCAAGAGTCTGTTTCCACAGTTTATGGGAAACCCTACACGGGTAGGAATTTCAAAAATCAAACAGAGAAATATCATCTGGAAAGATGAACTGGAGCTGTCAGTGTAAGTTAGAAATATTTTCCATTTTAAAAAAACACATGGGAGTAGAAGGCATCTTTCAAATGCAATATTTCTCTGAGGGCAGACACTACATTCTACTTTTCACTAACATATGATTGTGTGCTATGATCTCTTGGATCAATGCCTTTGAAATTCACAGTACAGGAAGTCAAAAATCCAACAGGCACCACGCACATGCCCACTTCATAGACTGCACTGAAGGCTGCACTGTTGGAGTGCAGGTTACTTTAAAAAGACTGAAAAATAAAAGTAGTTTTGTACCACTGGCTTTCTCAAAAGAATAAACTACAAAAAAAACCCCACGCTCAAACGTAGCAGCAAGCAACCTGAAAACTGCACGAGCAAATAGAATTATTTTTTTTTTAAAAAAGAGAGGACAAATTGCTAAAGATTTTTAGAATCAAGTTAACATTTGAGTTATACATGGCAAGTACATATATATTTAGAGTGGCTGGGCTCATGATTTAATGAATTCAATATGCCTTAAATAAATGGTACTTTATTGACTGCAAAAATAGTGTAATACAAAAGAAGCTTTTTCTGAGCCCACCATGCTATACAGAGAAACCCCCACTATGTACTTACTGCTCACCTCACCAGTTTCAGAACAGCAACAAGCAGACGGTATATTTTCAGATTAATTAATTATGAAAGTAATTAGAGAATAACAACTACTTTGATTACTCATGCCAAAAATCAAAAGCCTGGATTAAAAGACAGGCCCCTCTTGTTCCTAGCAAATGAAAGAGAAATAAAGAAATCTTCCCAGAGTAAAAATAAAAATAGAACAGCACTAAGTAAAGATGACAGGAGTGAAAAAATGAGTTAGCAGTTCAGCTGCATAAGTTATTTTCTTTGAGAGCACTGTTGCCTTGTAGGAGTGGATTCCATTTTTTTCTGTCCATCCTGAGCAGCTGTACAGTCACCTGGAAATCAATGTGTAATCGAGCATCATCCAGCAGAAGTCAAGTACTTCTACACAAACTTTACCTTTAGGAATGGTTAACTGGGACTAGAACGCTGAAAAATAAAATTCTATTTACAACATTTTTAAATCAACAATTAATGTTTAAGTTTACCAGCCATCCTAAAAAGCATGCACAAAAATATTTCTCTCTCTTGATAAACAGCTTATTCTAAAGTTGGAGAAAGATTCCCTTGCAATTAAAAAAAAAAATGAAATTAAAAAGCTGAACCTCAACTAAAAACCAGACTTTTAATTGACATTTCAACCCTAATTGTCTAGGGCTCCACACTGCAATTTGTGGCAAGTGCTTTTAACACAAAATAATAAAAAGACAGGTTTAAAACATGCTGCAATTTGGTACTTAAAAAAACCCTACAGTAGATTAGAAAAAAAAAAGATTTTTCCCCATCCTGACTTTTCACTCCCCAGGTCAGTGGAAACAATTAATTAAGTAGTGCAGTCACCCATACTGTCCTTTACTGAGAGATAACTGTGACCCAGCTGATACAGAGTCTTGCAGAGCCACACATCTGACACACAACAACTGAAGCTTTACCTCCAGAGACCTGTCATGTCGGAATCCCCACACACAAGCTGCAACGGACACTGGAGACACAAAGAACAATGGCATGAAGACCAGAAGCCAGAAATGGGTTCCTCTTTCGATCCTGTCACACACCAGGACTTCAAACATCAGCAGGAGCAGGTGGATGCCAACTGCAATTAGCATGGCTTTGAACTCCACACAGGTTTCTCCTTCTGCTCTGGAGAGAGGATACAAACAGATTCAGTTTACTTGTCAATAGGGAAGCACACTATCCTGCCAACATCCCAGGACACTTTGTTTAGCATTGTTAAGTTTCAGACAGGAACACTTGTTTTGAATCAATGTACCTAGAATCACAGAATGGTTTGGGTTGGAAAGGACCTTAAAGATGATCTAGTTTCAACCCCGTTGCCATGGGCAGGGACACTCCCACTAGACCAGGTTGTTCAAAGTCCTATCCAGCCTGACCTTAAACACACCAGTGATTAAGCATCCACGATGTCCCTGGGCGACTCGTTCTGCTGTCTCACCACTCTCATAGTGAAAAACTTCTTCCTTACATCTAATCTAAACCTACCCTCTTCAAGTTTGAAGCCCTCATACTTTGACTACACGCCCTTGTAAAAAGTCTCTCCCCAGCTTTCTTGCAGGCCCCCTTCAAATACTAGAAGGCAGCAATAAGGCCTCCCTTGAGGCTTCTCCAGGCTGAAAAAACTCCATGTCTCTCAGCCTGTCCTTGTAGGAGAGGTGTTGCAGCCTGCTGGTTCCCAAACAGCCAGTATTACACTACACTCCTGATGATTTAACAGGATTTCTTGCTCACAAAGCTGCCCATTTAAAGTACCTTACTAGAAGGAGGCAGTGGGACTTTTTAACAACTTGGAAATCTTCTAAGGATTCCCTCAGTATGCAGATACACGAGGATTTCTTTGCTACTACATAAACACTCTGGTATCTTGCAGGCTCTTAGGAAACAGGCAATGTTAAAAATTATCTGTTTGGTACCTGCACCAGCTTTCACTGAATCAACATCTTTCCCCAAAACTTCTTCAGTTACCCAAACCAGCATATTGCCACAGAGAATTAGCTATTACTAAAAGGTAAAATGCCTGAAAGATAACAGTGCATACAGAGCAAACACACCTCTTCCTACACCAGTAGAACCATTACTGGAATGGCCAAACAAGATCTCATCCACACCATATCATGTATGAGAATCAGATTCACATACAAAATTTTTCATTTAATATTCACCATTGACAGAAAACGGGATTGAATTTATTGCACTTCATTTAAGGTAGTTTTTCTTTCCCCCTAGAACGTGCAAATTCATACCCTACTCAGATTATTAAAAAAGTAAACACTGGTGTATTTAAAAGTCTTATTTTACCCTATACTGACAAAATAATTTCAAAGTTAAACAACTTTGACAAAAATGGAAAGGAATTTAAACAATTTGTTCCCACAGACATGTGACTTTGCTAATGTTGCACATGCATGTAATGTTATATAATAATGTATATAATGTTATGTAATAATGTCAGTGTATTAAACTGCTGGAATTTTTCTTATAAAACCACAAGTAAAGCCTGAAAAAAAATTCTCTATGTTCACAGCATATTGCAGAATCCCTGAATATTCATCCATATGTTCACTAAGGTTATATGCATACCAAGGGGGAAAAAAAAATAAATCCACATTCTTCAGGCTGATCTGTACATTACAGGAAACTGATTTAGATAATAATCCAATTAAGTACAACATATTCCCAGTGCATATGAAGATATGTATTTCTGTATGGCTTAGACTAAAGCAAGGAATTCCTAGTGTTCTAACAGAAAAGTGCAGAAAGGCACCACACGAGAAATTTTAGCTTCCCAAAGAATCTTGTGATACACCCATAGCTGCATAAAGCTGTTTGCACACACTACAGGTTACGACAAGTATTTTAGATGTGTTGAGAGCTCTGGATGCTCTTTCTCATGTCATTCCAAAAAAATATTGATGCATTTCATTCAATTCAGAAAACACATTATGTCCTCTCTGTTTTGCAGAATAAATACCCTCAGCTTACCGATACTGTGGGTTTCGGGCCCATACTCCTGTTCCCACTGAGGCACCAACAATCACCATTAACTTCCAGAGCCATATTGGAGCAAATACAGCCCAGTAACTCCACTGAATTTTGTCATCCAGTCGTAGAGACAGCAACACAGAAAAAAGCAGCAGGCAGGCATAAATAAGAAATTTGCTATGAAACAAACAAAAAAAACAGAGTCAGAAATTAAGGCAAGCAAATTAACATGAACTTTGTAGAGAACAAGAAAATCAGTCAGCTAAAATTTAATGAGGATACTTCCTCATGTCAAAATTCTTGGCAAAGAATCAAATCAGTTCTGATGATTGAAATATTTCATCATAAGTATAGCATATGTAATCTCGTTCACTTATAAAACCACTGCTTCAAGGGAACACATCAAAAGCATTCTTGCATGACAAACTTAATGAATGGACTTCGAGCAATAGGTCCCTCCCATAAAGATCAAGTCAGGAGCTGTATTTATTAGAGGCTCAGAAATCAGAATTCAGAGGTTTGGTTGTTTGGTTTTATATATATATATATACACACTTTTTACACTAAGTTAGAAGCAGCATTGTAGGGAACAAGAAACCAGGCTAAACTTAACAAAGTTACTAACTGTAGAGTGAAGTTTGTAACTGGAATACTGAGGATGGTGCTTACAGATTTAAAATAGTTATGTTGATATATTTGATGAACTACTCGATCTAAGTACGTATCTGGAACACTTGAGAGCAGTGGTACAGCAACAGGCTGTACCACCCAAAATCAGACAAAATAATTATGGAACACATGATTTCCTCACACTACAGGAAGGGAAAAAGTCACCTGCCCATTCACCAGAGGATCACACACTGCTATCTAAAGCACATACTCAGGCTTCAACACCGCTCCACTGAAGTAATTCCATGTATTTTCAAACATGGATAAACTAGGAAACAGAGGAAATACTGGCTACAGAGTAAAGCAGCAGCAGTCACAAACATGACCCTCGCTCCAACAGCACAGCTCAAACTATCCATTTTTACACTCATCAAATAATAAGACATTCATTAGCTCAACATTGCCTCATTAGATATCAAGCTGCTTTGTCTCTATTCAGAGCAAGTGTCTCAGCTGCCCCTGAATGAGAAAACGCAGCTTTATGTTGTCAGCATCTCCTCACATACTTGACTAAGTCACCACAGCACAGGATAATATAACACCACAGTCACTCTTCACAGCAACAAACAGATCCCTCTGCTTTCCGGGCTTTTCAAACATTTAATATTTGTGTAATTTGTACTTTCCCTGGTTCCTCAAACACAGAAGTGAAATGCCATGTGATAAAATACCACTGCTTCCCGAGCGTTCCAGTAAACAGCAAAACATTCAAGATTAAGTTATCTGCACAAGTGCAACATTCAGCCTGCTCATTCATCATTTAGACGGCATCCAAATAAGCTGCAAGCATCGCTTAGCAACAACAAAACTTTCTAAGCTTCTGGAACTTCTGCTCCTTCTTTTCCATTACTCCCAACCGCGCTGTTTTCAATTGTTTATTTCAACCGCTCTGCAACAATGCATTTCCTGAAGCACTGGTTACCCTTCTGTGCGTCTAAAGAGCCGATTAAATTCGACTTTTTGTAATTGCAACCATACAAGGCCTCTTTCAAAGCAAGACTTCTTCAGGACTCCCGATATTTCACGCCAGCCTGCACAACTTCCTTGCAGGCCTTCATTCTGAAGTCTTGAAATGCCTGCTCACAGCAAAACCAGTGAAATTCATCTCCTGCTCTTGGCTTCTTTAACTGTTACACGCATCTGTACTCGCTTAGCAAGTCAGGAGAAGCCAAGCTGTGGTAACTACCACCTTCCTTGCTCTTTGTGAGAGCCCAGAAAGAAGAATCACCATCAGCAGTGCCCGTGTCTAGACTAGTACGGTTTAGTTTGAAGCCTTCACACCTGCAAAAGACGAGCCTTTACTAAATGCATGTGTTAGACTGCAAGGCAACTTTGCTTTACGGTATAAAGCTTTATACCCCAGATCGTGAAGTTGAAAAATTTAAAAACCAGAATGAGATTTGGAGTAATGTGGTCAAGTTACATAAAACAAAAACGATGATTGGAATTCGGCCTGGAAAGCCGCTGCCCGTGCTGGCAGCCAGCCGGGAGAGCGCGCA
>NW_008607487.1:22793-28158 GCF_000691845.1 Merops nubicus | reverse complement strand
TAGAAGAGCTTTAGCTAAGAAGTTAAATTCAGTGAACAAAACCAGCTCTGTTTTACCCCAAACCAGGACACCACAGTTCTCAAAAGGGCATTGTCATGGTCCGCTCAACTCGGCGGACGTGTGACGGTTCGATTGCTGCAATCTCAAAGTGCAAAAGAAAAACCGAAAGGGGAGTTTTACTTCAATCAAACAGTGAAACTTTGTTTGCCCGTAAAGCAGCGTGCGATAGGTAAAAGTGTGACAGGAAAGGTAAAGTAAAGGAGGGGAAAGAGAGTAACAGCTACCACCACGGGTCCAAGGCATCCTTATGGTCCCAGGTCCATGTGGTATCCCATTGGTCCTTCTGATTGTCCTGATCCTCGGTGGGGAAAGCTTCCAAATCTTCGTTTGCTAAGAAGCCATCTTTTATGCTAGGTGATGCACCTTGCTCCTGCTCTGTCCCATGGACTCCTGCCAGTCTCTGCCTTCCTCCTGCCAATCTTTGCCATCTCCAGCTGGCTACCATGCATGCCCAGGGAGGAGTGTCCAAGGCGTAGTCAGCCATAGAGGCAGGTAGCTTTTGGCCAGGAGGGGTGTTTTCGTATTATATTGAGCAAAGTTCACCAGAAGTTTGATTTCTTCATTGCTGCTGAGGCAGCACTTGTGATCAATCTTTCTGGACAGCAGTTATGTGGTTTGTCCTAACAGCTCTGACTCCCCTAGATAACAGAGACCAGCACAGCACAGCTCCTACTACACTGTTCTCCGTCCTGGGATTTTTGCACCTTTGTATCCATAGGAACAGCATTCCATTCTAGGGATCAGCAACTGCCTCTCATGTAGGCCGCTGCAGACTCTTGTCAAGATGTTAGCCTAAGTTTCGGGGTACCTGATTGTCCAAGTCTCTGATGACAAGGTTGAGACAATATTCCTCTTCTGGTTGACTCTTACAGAGATTTAGAGGTCAAAATATCATTTGCTCTCAGCGATAAATCCCAAATTCCATTTTATAAAAGGAACATAAAAATCTGAAGTAATGTTGAAGGTCTTTGAAAAACTTTGCTGTAGGGAACACAGGTAACAGCAGCTCGACCCGAGTAATGACTGACACCGATACGGTTAATGGTCGTTCTCAGTTTATTTGCCCAAATAGCCCAGTTTATATACAGTTCCAAGTGGTACCTGCCTTAGGCTATTGTTACTTGGGTACAAGTTTAAGTTTAATACTCCCCCCTCTAGTATCAATATCTAAGATTACATATGACATCAGCTTCTACTCTAATTGGCAATTAGCGCACTACAATATTGGCTTTATTTCTTAAATACAACCTGCTAACAATTAAGAACCTTGGGCCCATAGCCCTACACTGATTCATCCTGGGTTGCCTACTGCTGTAGAGACATAAAGAATTCCCCCACACTTTGCCAGTGATCCAGTTACAGAAGTGAAAAACAGATAGCTTTTGGGTGGGAGCCAGATTAACCTTATGTTCTTCATTATTGATCTTTTTGTATTTATTAAAATAGAAGGGGGGAAATTATGAACTGTGTGAGATAAGCTTCAGAATACTTTTAATATGTGTTGATGCTCTGATTCCTCCTGAATCTGAGTTGTTCAACTTAACATAACTATTCCTTTTTCACAAGAGTTTTGTGTAGGAGTGTATCTTGTTATAGCAAAGCTACAGAATTGTGCTTTTGTAAACATCTAGTCTGAGATTAGTGTGTGGCTTTTTTTTATTATGCTCTCGAAGGAATGTATGTTTGCTCCCATGCATCCTCCCAACACTCAACTTGATCTAATTTGCATGCAGGAAATATTTTCTAACTTGCAAGATGGTGTGTAGTTATTTCTGCTCGCTCTTATTTTTTTTTTTTTTTTCCTTCCAGAGTAGAATTGTAGCAGACTGATAAAGCTTAACAGTTAACTATCATGCATAACTTCCAGTTTTATAAAACAATGTATTGATCCAGGGAACTTGTGGTTACTATTATTACCTTCAGTTTTATTCAGAATTGAGCTTTTGGAGTTGCTTTTCCCTCCACTTCATACACTCATGAACTTCTTGGAAAGATTTCCAAAATGCCAAATGAGATTATCTTGCAGAAATAAGAAAGGAAAAAAATAGCAAACCAAAACCATAGAAAACTTGATGGGAAAAGTGAGGTGTTAGATGTAATTTTGAAGTGTTTAAAAGGGATAGGTTTAATATTCATAAATATGAGACTGACATTGATGCAATAAGTGTTTATGCTTTGAATAATTTGATTGGAAAGCGGCATGCTGAAAGTTGTACACTGGACACTATATGTTGCTTCATTCATCATAAAGGAAGTTTGATGTGGTTATTCTTAGTTAGAATTTGTAGCCTTTCCCATTGAGACATCCAAAAACTATGATGAATTACTATTGGGTTGCAGATTCCCTTTCCCTCCTCTGTGTTCAGAACAACATGGTGAGGTAATCGTTGGAATTACTTATGCTGGGTAGGTTTGTATTGCCCAAAAGCTGACAGTAGCTTCCTTCAGTGAGTAAAGTGTATTTCACTGCAGTGTTTTGTCCAGCATATCAGATACTTGCATCGAGTTTTAATGCCACGTTAAAGTATCTGTGCTGCCTTTGGAAGCAGTTTGTTCTTTGCCCAAGTGGGGCTTTTGTCAGGGCTTGGTGCTGTCTTAACTATTCCTTCAAGTTGAAGTACAGTAACCATGAACTATAAGACTTGCATGAGTATCCCCTAACTGCTTGGTAGCTTTGGTGGGAACTATTCTCATTGTACTGTAACAGTTAAAACTGACATGTTTTGGTTTGAGGCAAGATACATTCTGAACAGCTTGTTTAGTTTTCATGGGGCTGGAAAGTGGTATTTATCATACCCTCACTCACTGTATTATGGATTGTTGAATTTGAATCACACTGGGCAGAAAACATCTGGATTATTCCCTTACTGTTACACTTCAGAAAGCAATTCTGTCAATAGCTGCATAGCTCTACTGTTAGTACTTGTATCAGTTTGTGAGGAAAACCCAAAGTTCTCTTTCTGTCTGACCAAGTGGTTGATCTATTACAGGCTCTTTTCGTAAATAAACACCAGATTAAAATCTTATCTATTTATAGTACTATAAGTACTATTAAGCTATAGGAGTCAAGTTCTTTAAGTTTTCATTGTGACCTTTAAAGACTGTACTATCAAGTAGTTTTCAGTGCAGAGCAGCATGTAAGAAGAACTCAACTAAGGAATTGCTGATCTGATTAGAGTATTACAACACAGTTCTCTTTCATTAGGTAGATTTTTATTGTTGCCTTGACAAAGGAAGAAATGATTAATGCAGTCCTGATCTTGAAATATTTTTTTTGTGACTTGAAACTATAAATAATCTTTTTAAAGCAAGTTAAATAGGAAAAGAGCATATGAGATCTTCTGCTGTGATTTGCCTGTATCCCCAGTTATCCAAATTACTGCCATAGGATCTCAGATAGAAATCAAGTAGCATGATACCTATAAAATACCGTAAGGAGGGAATTTTGAACTAATTTGTCCAATCCTCCCTCACTAGTATAGTATCTGAGCATTTTAGACTGTAGCAATATAAGCAAGCTCATGGTCTCGTGTATATGTTTCTGTGATTCTGTGCCATAGATGAGGTGGTCTTGCTCTGGCAGGGGTTTGGACTCGGTGATCTCTGGGAGGTCCCTTCCAACCCCTAACATTCTGTGATTCTGTGATATGTATACAAGCTACCACAGACAACTGTTCTGCATTTACAGCAGGCAGTGTTTTTCCTCCGTCCTACTTACATTGTTTTTTTACAGAACTTGGGTTTTGTAGTCTGATCAT
This sequence comes from Merops nubicus, assembly GCF_000691845.1. Lineage (NCBI taxonomy): Eukaryota > Metazoa > Chordata > Aves > Coraciiformes > Meropidae > Merops > Merops nubicus. The sequence goes on along the minus strand of NW_008607487.1, from coordinate 24,340 downwards.
ACTTATCCTAACAAGAAGGAAAAAACAACATATGAAGGGTGGGGAGGCTGAGAGAATATAAACTATGCAGTTTTGTTGGCCTTTTATCAGTCAGGGAGGAGCCTAGCTGTTTCTCCAAATGAAAACAATCTCTAGTAACTGTTTAGCTGGAACAACTTCATAGAGAAAATGTGGCACACCCTGTTAGCTGCTCTTTTGCTGTGTTCCATTGAGCTCTGTAGCACATGGTAACTTTTGATAGCCTCAGGCTACCTTAAAACCTACATTACCTACTTAAAACTGTACTGCACCTCTAATTCTCTAATATTAGTGTTGTGAGAAAGCTTAGTTTGGGTGGAATTTTTAGGGGGTGGATTTGAGGTGGCTTTAATAATGTTGTAGAACATATGCATCAGGTAGTGAAGTTTCTTACACAATTTTATCCCCTAAATCTAGATGGCTATTGGAAAACTGCATTAAACGTCTAATTGTCCGTTGATGTTGTCTCTTAAAGATATGTCTTCAGAGGACAGGCTCAGCTGGAAGGGAAGCTGCAACATAAAATTCCTGGATGAAATTATGAGTAAAAGCTTTTAATGGATAATATGATGCCAGTCCCTGCTGTGTTAGTTTTCTTAAATCTCTGCTTCTTGTCACTCTTTGTGGAGCACAGTAGTAATGGCAAGAGCAGTTTTCTGTGACTGGATCAATGACTTGGAAAAGAACAGAACTGTTAAAAGAATATTCTTTTCTAGCAACAGAAGTGTTTACACAAAATATGCTTTTTCTGAGTGAAGTGAAAATTGAAAGCAAGCTTAAATAAACAAAAGCTTTCAACCTCCAGTCATTGTTTGTTCATCTGCATTAATGACAGATTCCTAAAGAAATCTTGACTGTTCAAGTGTCTCGGAATAGCTAAAGTTGTCTGAAATAATATCTGATAAGATTTTTGGCAGCTCAAATGTGTTAAATTTGCTTCAAAAGAGAACAGTAAGAGTTAGGTAAAGAACTTTTTAGAAGTTCTGGAATAATATGTTTTGTTTTATTTTTGTATTCAGGTATCAGTTTAAGAATGGTTTTCTTAAGTTTAGCACACATAAATTTAGCATAGAGGTACAAACAAACCATCCTTCAGCTGTTCCACTCGAAGGAATGACAATTGTTAATGGAAGGTAGTTGGGAAAGAAACAAACAAAAATAATTGTAAACTATAGATAGGATGATTGTATAAAGCAATATGTATCAGTTTTAAACAAAGGTGAGGTTTGTTTTCTTTTATAGCTAGAAACTGATGTAGCCTAATGTGGCGGTTTAGCTCCAGGTGGGAGCCGGGCACCATGTGGCCGCTCGCTCACCCCTCAACCCCCTGCATGGGAGGGAGAAAAGTGAGAAAAAATACAAAACCCTGTGGGTTGAGATAAGGAGAATTTACTACAAGAAAGCAGAAGGAACAGCAAACAAGAGCAGTAACAATGGGTATAACAACATATAACAAATTGTACAAAGGAAGCAGATCACAGCATGGGCTCCGGACAGCACAAACGGCGGCTTGCACGCCCCTCGCACCC
>NW_008607487.1:0-22700 GCF_000691845.1 Merops nubicus | reverse complement strand
TGCCGGGCTGGACCTCCCTCCCACCTGCGGGTAAAAATCAACCCTATCCTAGCCGAACCAGGACACCTAGTAAAACGTTTTATACTAACTTCAAATGGGTCTTTTCTTGGCCAAGGGGCAGAGGCAGGAGGGAAGAGCAGAATGGGAGGAAACAGTGTGTGCAGCTGCACAAGCTAGTAGAACTGAAGTCTTCTCTTGACTCTAATTATATATTGGAGCATGACGTTGCCGTTTTTCAAGATATATTTTTCAATCCATACTGAGATATTGTGAGGCCTAAAGCACTTTATCGTTAACTTCCATTGGTAGTGGGGCTTTTCTGCAATCTGGGTGATGAGAAAACATACACTTTAATAAAAGCTCTTATTGCTTTTTAAATACAACAAAAATATCTTTCTATTCATATTTCAGTCCTTATGTTACACTAAACATAGAATCACAGAACAACCCAGTTTGGAAGGGACCTCGAAAGATCATCTGGTACAAACTTTACTCATTAGATAATAGCTAGTAGAACTGAAGTCTTCTCTTGACTCTAATTATATATTGGAGCATGTGTGTAGTGAGACTGATTTCATTCAGGCATTCTGATAGAATTATTCAAAGCAGCAGTCTGAACAGTAGAATTTTTGTCAAGAATTCTATTAACCATCCATTTAGGTAGGTAGCACATTCCCAAAGACTTGAGTAGGTGTGCTATTGCTTTGGACTCAAGATCAAATGAAGTGGAAAAAATCTCATAAGAGTTATTTCTGTTTATGAGTTCCTACAGCTCTGCTTTTCCTATTGTAAATATTTACCCTTAACCTATGGTTTCAGACGATTTCAGCACAATCTTGGTCACTTTTCTTAAAGACTTCATGGATTTCATAAAGACTGTTCTCATCTCTGTGCTTATTGTCGACCTGTTCAAACATTCATTCTTTCAATTTGCTCTTTTCTCTCTTTCTTAAAAGACCTACATGATTTAGGAGAATTACCTTGGTTTCATGATGTTTTTCTGCTTTTTGGTTATCTAATGAGCCTTGAAAGGCTGGAAAAAAGTGTTTGAAATGCCCTTTTTCTGTAAGTAGCTCCTATTTTAAAACAAACCTGTTGTAGACAGCTTCTTTTAGTCTATTTGTGGAAGTTTGACTGTTTATCATTTAAACTTTAAAAATAATTTTCTTGATGGCTAATTAATGGGATTCTTCTGCAGACATTGGTATTGCTTCTTGCCATATCAACTGTTTTCTGTCAGACAGTTATCTCTGTGATTCTCTTAGGCTACAACACCACCTTGGAGAAATTTCAGTCACTAAACACAATTCCTTCACTTCAGGTTAATTCTTGTTTTAAATTTGCGCACTTCCTTCACTAATGGGAACGTTCACTAGTAACGAGCCATTGCCAGTTTGCCACTCTTTCTGCGTAAGTGAATTTCCAGCTGTCCAGTTCTATGCAAGAAGTTACCTTTTTTTTAAAAACAAATAAAGCTATTATTCCTCCTTTGTCAACTATTGCTTATGCCAACCTCTTCCATTCCTAACGCAGACTAGGAATGTTGCTGATTGTTTGTTAACCTTATATGATTATCCCATCCCCTTTTACTTTCTTGCTTTCTAAGCAGTCCACTCTTGTGACTTTTCTGTCTTACAGTCAAACTCTTTAATTCTCAATGCCTTATCTTCTCTGTTAGACTGTAATTTTTATTTGTTTTGCTTTGGTTTGTTTTTCTCTTTTCCTTTTTTTTCTAGAATCCTGCTGCAGCTGTAAACCCAGGCTTCTGCTATGCCATTTCTGTGCAAATTTGATATCCTATCACTTGTCTTTATTCCCTGCTCAGGAGGAATCATTTGAAGCGCACAATTCCTATTTCTTATTCTCCCTGCATGCTTTGCCTCCAGCCCAATCAGATGTTTGCCGTTTCTTTGTGAACTCTGTGCTCTGTTAGGGAGTGTCTATTGGGAGATCAAAAGGTATCAATTAGCTGATCTGTGTGATATTTCATTAAAGCAGTCCTTGCACTCGTTTGTCAGCTCTGTACAGGGGGTCCTATAGTAGAAGGGCAGAGAAATTTTACCTAAAAGATAGTTTGGGTTTTTTTTACCACAACATCTGGTTTTAAAACCTTTTGGAAGATTAATAAGTGTGCAGAACAGAAAAACAAAACAGAACCTAGAAGTATTAGAGCAGCATTCTAGATGGATGCATTTGGCTGTAAGTGAGTGGTCACCAGGGCACGTTTGTGGGGATGGATCGCTGGAAGCAGCTGTGTTGCATTCTCTTCAATGTTTGGGATTCAACTGTAAATTTCTGCCAAAGCTGACTGTGCTCTGGCCTCCTTTTCACCTGTTAAAATATATTACTCCTTCCCTCTAGGAGAGCTTTTTGGCTTTACTGTTGTTCATGCTTCGTTCTTTTGCATATCGATCTCAGCAGAAAGAGAATATACAGATTCTTCCTCTTGTTCCTTATAAATGCTGTTGTGTATACAGCTTCACTAAACAACACAGGAGAGAAGAGTACAAACTGATCTCTCAGAAAATCCGTTCTCATGTTTTAAAATTAGCTTTAGACCTAGTTCCTCCATTTCTTATAAGCTGTCTCACGGCCTTTCTTGTAAAAGAGTACAGATAAAAATTGAGTAATATGGTGACTTAAAGCATTTTATGAAAAAGGAAAAAAATGTCTCTGATAGCATGACATGTTAGTGAGTTTGTCAAACATCTGTATGTATACAGAAAGCAGAATAAAAAATGCAAATTCTTTGGCCCTTAAAGTGCTGCCTAAGCAGGCAATTTCTTTTAAATTGTAACAGGAATACATAAATTTGAGGGATGATTTTAAAATTATGTTTCCCAAGTACATAAACTGTTTTTAAATCATTAAACATTAAAGGGTGGGTTTTGTTTCATTTTTAGCATAATGCAAACATCTCAAGAGTCAGATAGAATTCAGTAAACTCTGGAATATTAATATAATGCATGCATATACAAATTTGTCAAGCTAAGTCTTGACTATCTGCTTCATCTGTCAAAGTAATCTGACTCAGAGTACACACAGAATTTCCTAAAGTAAGAATAACTTGACTGCCATGTCCTTTATTTTAAGATATTATTTTTACTGGACCAGTAGTTTCATAATCTATTTACCAATATTCTTGAAACATAGGCAGATACCACCAAATTGCTGTGGGTGTAAGTTGCCATAAGGGGTAGATTGTCTGCTTTTAATGTTTCTAGTATAAAACTACAAATTCTTGTTCAACTTTTTAGGTTAATTTTTTGACACTGATATGGCTGCAAGTTGTATAGAAATTACTTTTATTTCATTGGATTGTGAGTACTAAAAGATACGTTAGAAGAACCCTTGAATGGTCATTTATCTGATAGCAGGATTACCTTTCCACAAGGAATGCTATTTACTTATTACTTGAAACTTTGGCTGCTGTGGGGTTTTTTTGGACTTGTTTTCCAAGCAGATGGAAGCAGGATCTTTGAGGTGTACCTCAAATGGTAGGGATGTCTCAGGGAACAACTGGTGTCATACTGTGCAAGCTGTGCTTTTTATGGTGTGCAGTCTCTATTGTGAGAAGGGTGCAGCTGTGCAACTGCACTGCTCACATCCACTGTGTGGCCAGATCTTTAAGTGTGCAGTAGCATCAGCCACAGGAGGTAGAGGCTCTGGGACACGTTGTCTTAGATTGGGTGTTTTAGCTAATGGGTTTCATAGTTATTTTATTGAAATTGGATCAGGATAAAGACCTTAATTGAAATGCACCACAGAGAAAATCATTCACTGGGAATTATGGCTGCAGAAAGTCCAGATGTCATTAAGCAAGGTGTCAGAATACTGTTTTGGATATTTCAAATGCCACAAATGTCTTCAGGATTTTCTTCAGCATTCTAATACAGTATGAAAAGAAAAATAAAAATTGGCTTGTGATGCCTTTGGTTGATCATATGAATTGAACAGGCAGACTGAGGCAGGTAAAAGGGGATGGGCTTACTAGACTAATGTATATAAGTACATGCAAACTAAAGCTGGTAGGGTCTAGAATCTGGAAGGGATCATAATATTTGAACAGTAAAAGGCGATTGTTCTGTTCATCTCTAAAAAACGATTGGGTGTTCTTTGAAAGTGAATGTTGAGTGATGTGTGTTATCTCTTTCCATCTGTGCACCTTTGGGATTTTGTCGTTCTGAAATGCATGTTAATCTTCCCCTTATCTTTTGTGTTGTACCAGTAAGTGTTTGATGTACAGCTGATAATGATATTGATAACTTCTAAAGAACTTAGTGATGCTTTCTTCTTTCAAGTTGTTGAAACTTGGCTATTAGTGTTCCACAGCAGTGCTAACATGGATAATCACTTATTTAGGTGTTTTTTTTTTCTTACCTAGGACATTTATATTTCTTGTTCTAGGAAACTTTGACCTCTTATTCATGTAAACATTTTAATACACGCTAGGAGAAGAGAAGTTTATATTTTCCCAGCAGTAATTCTTAGTCCAAAGAATACTGGACCAGTACTGCACCCATATATTTGGTTATTCAGTGTGCTCTGACATACTATCTGGAAAATCCTCTTTGAAGACTGAAGAGTGGTTATCCTGCAAGGTCCTGCTATTCTGATTCCTATTCGACTGTGATTTCAGGACTCTTCACCTTCAGTTGTAGGTTATATATAAACACTAAAAAAACCAAACCCCAAGCCCTAAATCCTATTATCTGGAATCTTTATCTTTGTTATAACAAGACTGTATCTGTAGTTCTATAATGTTAAATCATTCACCAGAAAGATCTCTTATGTAATCTGTAACCTCAGTCTACAGATTGGTATTGTTTATCATAATGTTGTAGTAAAGTTTAATCCTTTCCTACTCATGCACTGCTGTATTTTTTAACTCTACAGGGTCACCCACATGATAATCATTCTTGACTGTGTCTCATCTGTTATGTATTCTACAGGATCTCTGCTGGTAATGTTCGTGTAAGCTTTCAAGATTCACCTGCTTCTTATGTTATTAAATCCTCTTCATTATATATTCTTTATAGAAGGATAAATGTGAGTAGGTTAAATAGCAATAGCAAGAGAACTTTCTTCAGTAAAGGTCTATAAAACTGCAGTTTGCATAGTATCGTGCAGTATGCTGTGTTTAATTTCAAAATTCAACTTCATGAATATACCAAGAATCCACTATGAATTTTCTGTAGAATTTCTAAAATTAAACCTAAGGCTGAGCTTTATGGCATGGTAGAATGAATTATTAAAAGGCTGGGATTCCTACTAAAGCTGACTACTGTACCATATTGGCAAAAAAAAAAGCCCTCAGAGTGATATTAACCTGAGGACAATGGTGAGAGGTAGAGTATGAACCTGATTTTAAAATCAACTACTAAAAAATCTAAACATCTGTAGTACTAGGTATTAGGATTTCTTCTTTGTTCATGGAAGATCTTATAAACAAAAGAACTACTCCCCTGCAAAACTCGACCTATAATACCATGCAGTTTCTAATCTCTCGAGATATGACCCTTTCTCAGAATTGTTCCGCACAAAAAAAGTGGAAGGATAAGGAATTACAGGAACTTTAAGCAGATGGTTGATTTTTCTCCAACAGCTACAAGCAAGGGAGGAAAAAATAACCTGGCCAATATCGGTTTGTTTCTGCTCCAGATACTTGAACTGGCTGATATCATTCCAGGACATGGGCTTTTGCATCCATGTTTACTTGCTCCACTGAGACAAGTATATGCAACTGTAATAGCTCTGTATCTTTCTCAGTGAAGGAGTACTTGAGTGAGATTTTTGTGGTATTGAGGATTCCTTGAAGCAGTCTTAAGCAGAATTCCTGTCTTTTTACAGGGTATTTCTAGGCAAATAGATATGAAAACACACACATTGCAAGTCCTGAAGTGTGCTAGATGAACTGCAAGTGCACGGTCAGTACACACCCAGTATGGGCGTTTCTCAGCATCCTGGTATGTTGTTCAGACACATAGTGTCACCTGAGCAACAAATTATGCGAGAAACCTCATTCAAGTGTTGAGCTTATGGTTAGGGAAAACTTCCAGGTAGAAAGAGAGGATGATGTATCTGCAAAAACCTGAAAATAGAGCAGGCCTCCTTCTGAGGTTTGATTTATTTTCAGCTTTCTGGAAATTGACTTGCTTTATAAATAAAATGTTGAACTAATAACCTTGTTTGATAATTTTAGAATAATTGATCTCCAATAGATGGCAAGTACCTATGCAGAATTTTTAAAAAGCTTATAGTACTCATATTTTGCGTGTTAGGATTTGGGGACCAAGTGCGAATCAGGCTGGATTGCTGTGTTTTAATTTGATTTTCCAGATTAGAACACTTTATCTTCTACTCCAATTAGTAATCAAATGTATCTAGTGGATCCTCTTTCTGCATGTGAAACACAGCATCTTAATCAGCTTCGTAAAGCCATGTCTTAACATTTTTATATGAGCAGCAATATCCTTAGCAATGACTGAGAATTTGCCACAATATTGATATAGGTACGTACTGAACTGTTTACACTTTTTTTAGCTGTAGTGATTTGAGTTTAGTAATATATCCAGTAGTGCTGATGGTTATAAGGCTCTAATTATCTACTTCATTTTGTAATTGTAAGTTATGACCAAGTCCTAACTGTCAGTGCTGCCATGGGAAAGTGTATTTTAATAGTCTGTTACAGAACGTTGGGGGTTGGAAAGGACCTCTGGAGATCATCAAGTCCAAGCCCCCATCAAGTCGAACCCCCATTTATTGACTTACTGACAATAAGTATTGCCTGTACTTTTGTTAAGGAGAGTAGTTGCTGGCTAATCTAGCAGTAAAAGATAGATTAGATGGTACACTTGAACAAAAATGACTCACTATTTTAATGATACCACGTTGTTATGTTGGTGGGTGAATAGGAAAGTAGATTGAGTTCTAAGGCAGTAAGAGTTATTCAACAATTGCATTTATAAAAATAAAGGATTTGTGTTCTTTTAGGAAATGCACTTGATGAAATCACCAGACCTGACTTTTTGCTGAAATAAATAGCCCCTTTTTTTAATTTTATGTACTAAGATGTCATAATTTCACATAAAGTTATTGGGTGAAATAATTAAATTAAATACTGCAAGATATAGCTCAAGTCATATATACTATCTGGAAAAGTATAATATGAAACATAGGTCAAAAATCTGTTTTAAACTAGTGAGTAGGGTCCGTTTCCTTCATGTAAGTGAATTATTGTGGTTTAGTTTTTGACAATTTCGTGGCTTCTTTCTCAAGCTGCAGAGTTTTGATTGTTTTTACTTGATCTTTCTTGAAATAGTTTGAACTAAACTCAACAGGAAGGCTATAGCTTGAACCAGAACTTTGAAAACATTGGATTAGAAGAAACCGAGTCTTCATTCTATCTAATCTCACCTCTTATGTAGCATAGGTCACAAAATATTTGGAGTTGAATTGATTTTAATCAGCTCTTACCCAGTGCAGTGAGGGACTGACACAGTCCAGGTCATGAAAGACAAGGAATTAGTTCGATAATGTACTGAGGGATGTGTCAGAATGAAATAAAGAAAACAAAGCAAAGAAACCCCTCAAAAAAAAACACCACCACCGCAAACAAACAAAACCCAAACACAAACTCACGCAAAACAAAACCCCAAACCCACAGGTCTGAGAAGAATCTGCAAAGCAAGTCCTTCAGTCTGTCTTCACTCTTAAGGTTTGGGTGACTCTTGGGGGAGTTGCCGTTCTCTCCCTTGCCCTTGGCACTGTAGTTTGTGCAGGTGTATACTGACCAAGGTCAGGAACTGTTTCAACGGAAAAATATTTTCTCTTTTCCTGTCTTCTTTTTCTGCCTGCTCACTTTGCAGTCTGGTCCTTTCTGTGACTGAGAAAGCCACACCATGGGACACAGTGGAAGCCAAGGCAATGGGAGGGGTAGCTGACAGCAGTACCTGATTTAAGTCATATAGGTACTAAGCTTCTACACATAGTCTTATCTGTCTTGCTGCACTGCACTGCAGTTCTCATTTGGGACTGGTACAAATCCTGAACAGATTCTGTGCATTTGTGCAAAGCTGCATTTGACCTTAGTGAGATAAGTGAAGTCTTCATAAACAATGTGATGCATTTATTAGAAGCAAAATAAAAACACTGTGTATAAATAATCAGAACAGGAACAAAGTGAAATTCCCAAGGTGGAGGTATTCTGCAGTTTTCCTAAGCAGTAGCAGTTAGTGTTACCTTAATACTTAGTTTAAATCTGCTTTTTTAAAAAGAATAGAACAGTAGTTTGCTTATACTCCCCTTGATGAACTGGTCATATGCACTAGCATGTATGTTCTGAGGAAGCTAAGGGACACAATGACCCATTACATAAAGGAGAAGTTAAAAAGTTGCTCAGTGTTCTCAGCCACCAAATGGGAGCTCTAGACCCGAATAAGAGTTCTGGCTCAGTCACCCAAGCCTCTCAAAGATGGCTGGCAATATTCTATTGTAAAGATGATATCTGTAGGCATTCATCCCTACCAGATTAATGTAAAATGTATGATTTAGTTCCTCACAATATTGTTCTTTATTTGTCACTGAAGAATTAGTAAGTATCAATATTCTAGCTGGTATCAAATCTTCATTTTTTAATTTATTGCAATGAATTAACTCAATATTGTATTTATTGCAAAAGGAGCTGTATAATATCTCCATCCTTATCTTTCTTGGGAGAAATGTTTTGATTGGTGAGTGGGGGAGAACATAGGGTATTATTATATTTCCTGTCACATTCTGATCCTTGTGGGTATCTCATGGGATATAAGTAAAGACCTGCTTCCTTCCCAAGCAAAAGTATTGCATCAGATAACATCTCTTTTCCTGGCTTTTTAATGAGGTATGTTCCTAACATGTGTGGTCCATGGATAGGGAAGAAAGCAATGTAGCTTGAAGGAGTTTTATTACTGTACAGATGACCTTTCTGCAAGGTCTCTTTGAAATGAAATTAATAGCTCTTCCACCCTTTTGTGTTTGTCAAATTATCCAGACATAAAAGTTTCTGCCCCTGTTTTAGATCACTCCTTAAATGCCTCGTGTGGGGGTGATGTAGCTGTGAAACATCACTTGGCTGCTGATGCATTTTGGATTTTCTTAAGAGAAATTGATGCGGTTCAATTATTTGCTTTAAAATAATCTGATCCTAGTTTTCTTACAGTCCTGATGGTCGTGTTCAGCACCTATTAATCTGGTAATGGTCTGGACTAACTCGGTACATAAAGCAGTACGGAATCAGATATCCTTTTAAAATATAATTAAACCCAAGAGGCCTTACTGTTCCAATTGTATTGTTCAGTAATTTTGAGCATTTGTAAACCACTGGAATACTTCTTAACCGGTCTGTTCATCAGCACTGTACGTGTTAAACTTCATGCCGTTGAGTTTGACTAGGGTGAGTGAGACTTTAAGATAAAACCCATGGGATAGGGTAAGGGTGCTTTGCTCCCTGCCCCTGTTTTTTAGTCCTTGCATCCTTCTAGTCTGAATGCCTTCTCTTTTTTTTCCCTGATGTTGTAGTTTCTATAGCTAGTCTGTATTACATTCAGCTTCTTGTGTTGGCAGTCTTTGCAATTATACTACATTCAGTAACTCTCTGACAAGGCTGAACTGACATATGAATAGCCTTTTGAAGGCCTCATTACCATCAATTTCTGTCCTGACGTGCTAATAGAGACGTACCCTTGCACTTCTAGCAGTGGAAAGAATTAAGTACTGAACACCTGTCCATTTGCAGTATAAATTTTCCAGGATAGTGCTCTTTTTTTTTAATTTCAAAAAACATATTCTTTACTGCTGTGAGAGTAGGTCTGTGGAACCTGGAACTAGGATGCACATGTGTCTCCTTAAGAACTGTTAAACCAGCTGATGTAGCAACATAATGTTTGTACATAGCTCTCTAGCTGGCAAAATTTTCTAGGTTCGTAGGTAATCTTGTGGATTTAAGGTTCTAGTTCATGTAAGAGCAAACCATTTCAGTGTTCTGAGGCTTGGGAGAAGGACAGAAGGATTGACTGGTTGCCCCTCACCGGTGTCACTGGAGATTTTGTCAGCAAATGCTCTGGATGGATGTTGCAGTAGTTAGGCAGGTCAGGTGATAGGTACTAATTACTGTATCCCAGTGGTTCCCAGATATTCTGATGTCACATTTATCGTTTCATGAATAGAGGCTGGGTTTTGAAAGAAAAGTTGTTGCTTCTTGACAGGCCAGTAACAGAAAAAGTGCAGAGAGGGGGAGAACTCAAAACAGGAATGCTGCAATGATTTTTAATGCATAAATTTAATGTTAACTTTGATTTCTCAAATGATCATGTGAAATGGTGAAAGAAGGGAGTCCTTTAAGAAAGGGGTCTTATTTCATGATGATCTATTAATTTATTTCAGGGTGGAAGCAAAATAACCTTGGTCTTAGTAAAGCACCTTAACCTAGCAGCAGAATGCCTGTTCTGAGCAAACATAAACTGAAAGGGTCCAACTGGGAATAATAACTAGATGGTAAAGGTAATGGAAATGGACATCTGTGCAACAGTGAAATGTTTCTCATTAAGAGAATTAGCCTGTCGGGGTGTTTTTTCCTACGTTACAACTCCCACCCCCCATGTAGGTGCTGTGTCTACCTGATACTACTAATGTGCTTATGTAATTAAGCTGTTGAATACTGATAAATTTCAAAAATTGTATTTGTAGGAGTGTTATTTGATCTTCAGGTGTGTTATTTGATCTTAAACTTCATTCTGATGCAGCTTAAATAATGTAATGGATTTATTACTACTTTTTTTCTTTCTACTTTCTTTTTTCACAAAGGCTTGGTACTCAGAAATTTCCAGCTGATTTTCCAGATTAGTTTCAGTGGAAAGCAGGGTCAGACCTACAGGAATTATGGTAACTTATGACAATATGCTATTGTAAATTCTTTGAAATTGTGAATCTTTGTAGTGTGAAGCAAACCCTGTGTGTTTTTTTACTATAAAACTCAAAACTGATATTAAATGCTCAGAGAACTTCAAGTACTCAGGCTTTTTGCATTTGAATTTCAATTACATTTACATTCCAGTTGTATACAAACCTATTCTGAGATTTATTTACTCAAAAAGGTTCTGTTATGTAAAATAAAGGTTTCTTGAATAGGGTTTGTGTTTGCAGGGACTGATCTGTGAAAATTGATATTTTAATTTTTTTTTTTTTTACTGTTGTGGAAAAATAGTGATTTCTTTCCCACTCTCTATAATGGAAATTCTGTAGCAACAATTCTGTCTAACTTTTCATTTCAAAGGAATTACATAAATATGTATGTTTCTAGAAAGAAAAGGTACAGAAGTGCCTTGTACCTCCTTGGCGGGTAGAGGACAGACAAAAGCCAGCTATGGATGTACCATGTTTTACTTGCTTTGAATTACCTCTGCCACCTCAAAATCTGTGCATATGTGGAGGAAATAAAACATTTAAGTGATTCATTGGTTGGAGTTTTTTTTGTGCAGAGGTTGATTCCTAGAGAACTAACTACAAATTATAAACCACAATGATAAAACAGGTCTTGATATAATGTGTTGACTTCTTCTAGGCTGGGCAAATCAAAGCAGTTATTTATTAGTGAAGCAGGAGATGTTTTGACACTTCTTGGTTAAAATCTTGTCACATTCTCCTTTTTCTTGGCTTAAGGAGGTGTCACACCATTGTCACAGGGCTCTGCAAGGAGAGGGAAGGGTTACAAGTCTGAAGTCAGCAGTGGCATGTAATACAAATGCATGGAGTTCAGTTAAGTGTTGAGCAGCAGTTGTGTGGGCACAACAATCCTGAATTTCTCAGCCCCATTTCCTGAAACTGCAGAGAGCCGAACCCAGTAAAGTAAATAACCTTTGATTTGAAATGAGACTTTGAATAGCTTAAGACTTTTGCAGCATTCTTTTCACTGCTCAGCAACTTGCTTTATACATTTTGAGTACTTTAAGGACTTCACAGAAGGCAACTAAGAAATAACTATCATGGTTTTTTTGGTTTTGTTGTTTTCCCTCAAAGTCAACTAAGCATTTGGTAGCTTGTAAAGAAATGTGATTTAATAGGTTTGAATTTTTTTCTATAATGGTTTTTGATTCAATAGCTTAATCAGTGCTCATCTGTAAGAGTTTGTCTGTGACTGGTTAGTATGTAACAGCAATGCTGAGAAGGATCCATCTAGCTGCCATTTCTTTGATACTGGCTAACAATCAGTACTTGGGGAGCGAAGATAGGGGAGGGGTGAACACAGTCCATATCCTCACTAATATCTTTTCTAGCTCATTCCTAAATCTTAGGATCTTGTCGAACTTGATACTGGATCTTTATGCTTCTGATCCTTTTCTGCAATCTTGTCTGATCAATGTTTAAACTCATCTAGGTTTTCTATGGTTCTATGGCAATAGTTATATGGTTTGATTTTGAATTTATTTTTTTTTAATTAATTAAATTTGATTTCTTGTAGCTACTGTGAGAAATTGTGGAGGGAAATAGAATAGTTATTCTCTATCTTCAGGGCCATTCTTGAAGTTAGGACTCAAAATATACTCCTCCTTTGTGTTCACCCTTCCTAACGTTTAGCTCTCTTTTTCTAGATTGAAAAATTATGGTGTGATCTGCTCATTGCAAATTTCCCTGCACTATTTCTTGTTATGGTACTCTGTATTGTTTCTGTGTTGACTTTAGCTTGTACAAGATGAAAGTACACCTACGGTACTACTGAAGGCATACATGAGTATTTTAATTATGTTGTCAATATCTTACATAAAATATATTTAAATCAAATTTTATAGTATGGCATCTAGAAGCATGTAATGTGTTACAATAAATTACGTGTAATTAGGAAAGTAGCATTACTCTTGTGAGTTGGACTTTAACATTGGAATAATGATTTAATTAAGGTAAAGTCTTTGTCAGATGATAGGTATTTAGTATTCATTCCATTTTTATTTCTCTCTCCTTTTTACTATCAGATAATATTATATTTTATTAAAATGATCAGTGATTCCTTTTAAAATTGATGTTAGCACAGTCTTTACAAACCTTTTCTTTCCTTTCTCTTTTTGCTTCTAAACTTGAACTTTTTTAGTGGAGTTATATTGATTCATTGCTGTGCTACTAATACCTTGTCCTGGAAAGACTTAGAAGTATAGCTAGCTTCCAAGCTAGAAAAAATAGCTCTTGAGTCTGTAAAATTGTCTCAGCATGAGAAAAAAAAATATTATTCAAGTATATTAGCTAAGACAAAGAAGGTGAGTATCTAGGTGAGTATGGCCTTCATACAGCTGCACAGAGAAAAGAAGCTCTGAGGTTAAGGAGCCCTAAGAAATTCTTTAAGCATGGGGAGGGGGAAGGGTACAAGTAAATTTTAATTTCTCTGTGTTCAGAAAGAAATTCTCTGTGTTCTGAAATGTCTGAATTCAATTGTGATAATCTACAATCTAGATTCTTAAGGAAAATATTTTCTACTTGTAATGCTTACATGTATTTACTAAGTGTCCTTTCACTGTGTTCTCCAGGACTTGTTTGTTTTAAATATGAGAATTCTTAGTAAATATAAGAAACCACCAGCTGGAACTGTTAGTGATACTGAAGTGGCTTCTCTTCTTGCTTTGGCAAAACTTTGTTGTTATCCTCTTGCTTATTAAATCTCTAAAACATCTGATCTCAAGTCCTTGGTATAGACAGTCACCAAAGAATTTGTATTGGTTTACATCTGCTTATGAGTGGACTTAAATGCTGTATGTTTAAATTCTGTGAAACTATAAGCATTTGTTCTATCACTATCCATCTATTAAAAGCAGAAGTGACTCACCAAAAGAGACCTTATTTTTACTGAGAACTTTATCACTTACTGAAGACAAACCTCAATTTATTTTTTTTAATTTACTTTCTGAATTGCCAAAGCAGAATACAAACACAAGTGTTGCAGTGATACAGGTTTGCTTGGTGAACACATCTGTTAGAATACAGTCCCACATTTTTGTCTACAATTATTAATAATTTAACAAGTACAAATGTATTTTTATTAAATAATGTTGTTAGACTTTTTTATTTGAAAAACTCAAAATATTGTCTTTTGAGGAGAACATGGCTAACTTTTGGTCTCTCTAGCTATTACTATAAGGGTTTTTTTACTGAAAAAGCTGTGGATTTATCACTGGCACTATTGTAGTTCACGTTAAAGGCCATTCTGCTCACAAGTTAAATAACAAATTTCAACATAGTTTCAAGCCCCTGAAAACACATTGATAAATTTAAACTAAACAGTTTACAGTAAGAACAGCAGATATATTTTCTTCTTTGCTCCACCCAATGTAACTGGTTTTATCAATGAGTATGGATGACTCTAAGAGGGTGATTACAAGATAGTTTTCATAGACTAGGCAGTAGACAAGCCAACAATCATTGTGATATTTGTCTCTAAAGTGTACAATGGGAAGAAGCTATTAACAGCAAATTCGCAATCAGCGAGGCTTAGAATAATAGAACATATTAATGCTGTGTATTAGAGAGTGAGAGAATCAAGCAAATGCTCTACTGTACATACAATATCACATTAAGCATAGGAGCTTTCAGCATGAGAATTGTCTGATGTAGAGATATATAAAGTGGAGAGTAAGAAAGAAATTGAGAAGTCATAACCAAGCTCAAAATAGTTCAAACAGGCAAACACAAATATGCATGTAACTTGCACAGTAATAAAGTTAATGCAAGAGAAATGGGAATCAGTATTATATTGAAATTTCAGTTCTTATTCTTGATGTTTGGAGATTCTTCTGTTTCTTGATATGAATTTAAATTTGAATGGGGAGAAGTAGAGGAATGGGTAATTTGGTAGAAATATTGTGGGTTTTGGCTTTTACTTAATCCCCTCACTTTAAAGAGCTTACAGTTTTTAAGAGTATTAAGCACACTAAAAATGACTGTAACATAAATGCTAAGAATATAGAATTTGATCAGGAGAAAATGCTGACACCAAGTAAGTTAAATAATAGAATTATTTCTCAGTAATAGGCATGTCATTTCTATGTATTTTGAGTCTGTTCAAGTTTTCACTATAAGCTTATGGAAACATTACTTGAAATTTGCTAATTTAATTTAATTTACAAATCTGCGCAGTGCTAAGCTCGTAGACGCTGCTTGGCATTATGTAACTGGTCTGATTTGAAGGGTTAGGCCCTGAGCCTTCAGTAATTAAGTGGTGCTACAGTAGAACACTGAGGGTGTGTGTATAAATATATAAAAAAAATAATTCTGTAACAACTGGCATCAAAAGAGAGATCAGTAGCTCACAGTGTTGCATTACTACAGTAAATCAGTGTATTGATGCTTGTAGTGGAATTTATAAATCCTCAAGTAAATCTAATCAATATTACTCAGTTATCACACAGGAAAATAATCGTGTAGAAGTGTAGCACAGCTACATGGGGCTGCATCTAGCAATCTATTTTCAGCCTCCCAATGTAAGGTGCTTTCTGTTAAACCTCAGAGTCTAGCACAAGTCAGCTAAATATTTGGGAAGCTTGTGGTATGTGGCAGGAGGAGAGACTGAGAAAGCTGGTTTTGTTTAGAAAAGGTGAAAAGGGAAGACAGGGCCAGGGGGGGTATCTCATTGCAACCTTGCACTCCCTAAATAAATTTTATTGTTGTAGAGAAGGTACAACTAGATTTTTGTTAGATGTGTGCAGTAGAAAACTAGGAGGCAAAGGTGACAAGTCACAGTCAAGGAAATATCAGTTGGTTAAAAGGGAAAATGAAGATAAATTAAAATCCCAATGGAAAAGTGAAGTTATACACTTAGTTTTACTATGATCTGCCATTAAGCAAACTCACTGAATGTTAATGGCTTCCCTGCTTTGAGCAGGGGTTTGACTACATGACCTTGAGAGGTCTGTTTCAGTTTGGTGGTTCTGATTGTATAAATGAGCAGGTGGGAGTGGAGGCACTCCAGCATGTTTAGACAAAATAATTCTAGTTTGTCATGAAGTCATAAATGTTTTGGGAATCTGAGTGCTGTGTACAACAGGAGCTTCCTTAAAGCTTTTTAATAGATTTAGAACAAAAAAAAAATTCTAAAGGAAGAGGGAAGTATTAATTTACATTACATCTCTATATGAACATGCTGGGTGCTTCCTAAGGTCGTCACTGATGTTGGTGGACATAGTTTTTCATGAAGATTGATTTTGGAGATATCTGTTAGCCCTGAATTAGTTTTGCTTTTAATCACAAGTGCATTACATAACTAAGATGCCAGTAAATGCCAGACATTTAGTGAGAGAGAGAAGCTTCTATCACGATAAACCTAAACAGATTTATACTTGCTCCTGATAGGTATTGCCAAAAGTACTTCTACTCAGTCATAAGTTTGTTGATTATCTTTTCCAAAACTTAGCAGTGAAGTGTGGCAAGACTGTAACAATGTCATGCTGGGAAGGAAATTGCTTTTGATTTTAACTTCCCGGATGATTATTCCACAGTAAAGTCTTATTTATTAAAGTTGATATTTGTACCTTTCTTCAACTGTCAATGATGGCTGTCATGACTTCTGCACCAAGTGTGCTGAGCCTTCTTGCTAGACTGCTGTAGACATAAGAAGTAGTCTCATTTAGGGACTCCTGTTTTAAAGAAAGCAGAATAATTATTTTCATCTGATCTTGTTTCTTCTAGCGTCTGGCTGGAAGCAACCAAGTGCATCTTTCATATGGGACATGTTTGCAGAGAGTCTTGTAAAACATATAGCATGTAGTGGTTTTCCACACTGTTACCTCCAATGCACTCTAAAGGGCTGAAGAAATTGATCATAAGATAATAAAATGTCATGAGATGAGGAAGCTGCACTGTCAGATTGTGGTTTGCAGGTTGCACATCTCTTTAGAGGTGGTTGTATTTAGAATCACAGAGCCATTAAGTTGAAAGGCCTTTAAGGTCATCAAGTCCAAGCACTGACAAACCATGACTAAACCGTGTCCCTGAACACCACCTCTTTTAAATACCTCTAGGGATGGTGACTCAACCACTTCCCTGGGCTACCTGTTCCAATGACTTAGAACCCTTTCTGTGAAGAAATTTTTCCTAATATTAAATCTAAACCTCCCCTGGTGCATCTTGAGACCATTTCCTCTTGTCTATAGCTTGTTACAATGGGAGAACAGACTGACCTCCGTCCCACTACAGCGTCCTCTTAGGTAGTTGTAGAGAGTGATAAGGTTCCCCCTCAGCCTCCTTTTTTCCAAGCTGAACCACCACAGTTCCCTCAGCTGCTCCTCAGAAAACTTGTTCTCTAGAGCCTTCACCAGCTTTGTTGCCCTTCTTTGGACACACTCCAGCATCTCAGTGTTCTTCTGTTGGGCGGGGCCCAAAACTGAACTCACTATTCAAGGTGTGGCCTCACCATTGCAGAGTACAGGGGGACAATCACTTCCCTAGTATTGCTGGCCACACAATTTCTGATACAAGCCAGGATGCTGTTGGCTTTCTTGCTTGTCTGGGCACACTGCTGGCTCATATTCAGTTGGCTGTCAGCCAACATCCCTAGGTCCTTCTCTAGGTCCTAGCTTCCCTAAGGCAGCTTTCTAGCCACTCTTCCCCAAGCCTGGAGTGTTCCATGGGGTTGTGACCCAAGTGCAAAACCCAGTGCTTGGCCTTGTTGAACCCCATACTGTTGGCCTCAGCCCATCAATCCAGCCTGTCCAGATCCCCCTGTACAGCCTCCCTACCTTCAAGCAGATCAACACACCTGTCTAACTTGGTGTTGTCTGCAGACTTACTGAGAGCTGAGAGTGCTCTTTATCTCCTCGTCAAGATCATTGATAAAGATGTCAAAGAGGAGTAACCCGAGTACTGAGTCTTGGGGAACACCACTTGTGACCAGCCACCCACTGGATTTAGCTCCATTCACGACCATTCTCTGGGCCCAGCCGTTCAGCCAGTGTTTTATCCAGCAGAGGGTATGCCTCTCCAAGTCATGAGTATCCGTTTTTTTTCACGAGAATGCTGGGGGACAGTGTTGAAGACTTTATTGAAGGCCAGGTAGACAACATCCACAGCCTTTCCCTGATCCACTAAGCAGTTCATCTCATCACAGAAGGAGATCAGGTTTGTCAAGCATGACCTACTTTTCATGAATACATGTTGACTGGGCCTGATCACTTGGTTGTTCTCTGTGCCACATGACACTTAAGATGATCTGCTCCATAACCTTCCCCAGATTCTCCCCCTGGCCCTTCTTGTAGATGGACATCACATCTGGTAACTTCTAGTCAACTGGGACCTCCTCAGTTAGCTAGGACTGATCATAAATGACAGAAAGTGGCTTGGGGAGCACTTCTGTCAGGTCCCTCAGTACCCTTGGGTGAATTCCATCTGGCCCCATAGATTTTGTGTGTGCCTAAGTGGTGTAGTAGGTCACTAACCATCTCCTCTTGGACTATGAGGGCTTCATTCTGCTCCTTGTTCCTGTCTTCCAGCTCAGCAGACTGAGAATGCAGAGAACACCTGGTCTTACCATTAAAGACTGAGGCAAAGAAGACATTCAGTACCTCAGCCTTTTCCTCATTCTTTATGAATATTTCCCCCTGCATCAAGCAGAGGATAGAGGTTATCCATAATCCTCCTCCTGTTGTTAATGTATTTACAGAAATATTTTTTGTTGTCTTTTATGGCAGTAGCCAGATTAAGTTGTACTTGGGCTTTGGCCTTTCTAATTTTCTTCCTGCACACTCTCATGGAATCTTTGTAGTCTTCCCGAGTGGCCTGCTCCTTCTTCCATAGGCCATATATTTTACTTTTCTTTCTGTGTTTCAGCTAAAGGTCCTTCTTCAACCAGGCTGGTCTTCCCCTCTGGCTTGTGTTCCAGAACACCAGGCTGGCCTGCATTATAGAACACCAGGCTGGTTTGCTCCTGTGCCTTAAAGATTTCCTTCTTGAGCAATGTCCAGCCTTCCTGGACTTCTTAGCCCTTCAGAACTGCCATCCAAGGGACTCTGCCAACCAGTCTCCTAAACAGGTCAAAGTCTGTCTGACAGAAGTCTAAAGTTGCAGTTCTACTGACTCCCCTCCTTCCTTCATAGTCTGTCCTTCCTTCTGTCTGTCCTTCCATCCGTCCTTCCTTTAGAGATCATAACTTCAATTTCATGCTTTTAGAAAAAACAAAAAAGGACATTGTTGGTATTTCACATCTTGGTCTTGCCAGGTATTAGATATACCTCATCATGTGCTGGTCTGCATCTCATTTTTTGCCACATAGAAGCTAAAAATCAGCCTGAAGAATTAAGTACAGGGAGATGTAATGAGCAGTTAATCCATTTTAAAATAAATCCCTGTCATTGCATTGTGCAATGAATACATAGTGACAGAAGTAGGAACAAATCTACAAGATGTTACAGTGCTGCTTATAGTATCACTTATTTCGATGTTCAGACTCTGGTTTTGTGCAAGGTGACTTTTGGTGAAATGCAGATTGTTGGGGGGTTTGCAGCATTCCTTCATACCCATATTTTTTTTTTTTTTTTTTTTTTTTTTTTAAAAGTTTAAAGTGATCCTGCTGTATTTCTCCTGGTTTGGGGAATAATTTGTCCTCCAGATACTACCATAGATTAGGGCTTTTTGCACTGTTGTAGCACTGATTTTTCCTCTCATGATATGTGACTGTTTGTGGGAGTAGCTCTTTCTAAATGTGATAGCAGTAGTACTAAAGTCCTCTGTAGGACCACCCATCAAGGCAGCAGGTTGCTCCACTCTGTTATAGCTCTTGTACCAGCAGTGACGGCATGACTGTGAGCTAAGGGGTCACACCTGCTGAAGCAAGTTTTAACTATTGTGTCCTAGTGTATACCTTTTGCTAGGTAGTGAAACTATTTTAAATGTTTAAGAGTCTTGATTTCTACGATCTATACTTTCTTCGTGTTTCATGTATTTTTTTTCATCTTTGGGGTTTTTTTCTTTCTGCTTTTCATGATCTCTTGAACTGTTGCATTTATTTGCTTCAAAACATCTTTAGTTTTAACCTTTGAAGAAAAAAGGAAATCAGGATCTGAGAGGAGTTTTGGTTGTTTGTTTTTTTTTTTTTCTACCTGGTTTTAATTTGTCTATAAATGTGTTACTCAGACATGCAATTTGCAGAAGAAAATAATTGGTTTTCCCCTCTCAAAGAGTGATGTTAGTGTACTGTGTCCAGCAACACTGTGGATATTACTTAAGGAAAATATGCCTTCTTCTGTGACTGTTTCTTTTACCTTATCCTTTGTGTGCTGTCAGTTCATTTATCTTTCACTAACTGTTTTCTGCTAGAAAATTGATCCAATTCAGTCATGCAAAATAGACACTTCCAGACAAATAATTCATAGGTATTTAATTGGACAGATAAAATCCTATTGGTCAGATGGTTTAAAAAAAAAAGGCAAGCAAACAGCAGTGCTTTTAACAGACATGGTTTTATTTCTGGTTTGGTGTTCTGCGTTTTGGGTTGGAATTTTTTTGTTTTCCTGTGTAAAGCAGATGTGTGGGCTAGACGAGTAAGTTTTGATGTGTTTTATGCTTTTGTGAGGAAGTTTTCTGCTTTTCCGTGAAGAGTGCCTCAGTAGATGAAGCTGAGATGAGAGTTTTCAAACACTAATCTGCCGATCTGTTTCAAACCAGGCCTTAGTATGCATTCCCTGTCCATAGAGTTTAACTTAGAGGACCTGAGTCATTAGCTCAGTTGGCCCTGTGTAGGGATGATTATAACCTTTGAAAAGGCCAACTCAGTTCCTAAAACATGGATGTTGATTTTTTTCTTATGCAGCTCTTGAGGTGTATGCTTCACTAATTGTTTCCTAGATTCCATCATTCAATCTGTAAGAAAACCAAGACCTTTTATTTTAGTCTGCATATTGGAAGTGTTGAAAATAGTGGCTAATTTCTTGCCCTGTGGATGACATTTGTGGTTGCATCTTATTAGAGGAGGGAGAGAGTCACTGGTTTTAATCTTTCAAAAAAAATGGCATATCAGTCATTCCATATTGCTAGACAGCATCAAAGTTGTCTTTGGCAGTTGAAAGAAGTACATGCTGTAACACTTAAGTGCTATATCACTGACTGCATTGTATTTATCTTAAATTAAGTGGTGACCACCAATGTATACTATAAAAATAGCTTTTGTAAATTTCTGACTGTATATTTTAATCAGTTCTTTGGTTTTCTATTAACTTATTTAGAGTATCAATGAGATTTTTTGTTTTAGAAGGTCCAAGTACAGCTTTTTTTATTATTATAATTTTATTGATGATAATTGGTAGTTAGTGGAGGGAAATTGGCGCATATGTCTGTAGTTTCTGTTGTTGGCATTAGTAAGTGATGGGCAAAATGAGTACAATCTATGTAGACTTGTTAAATAACCTTTACATATTGATTTGGGAGCCAAAATGAAACTTTGACATGTTTCCAAACTGAAAGCTCTTTTCTCCTTTGGTTTCACTTTTCAGCTATGACTTTAGGTCTGGACTCTTAATGTATCACTTAACCTGCTAAATTATATCATGGCCTTTGGATCTTTTGGTTTTCCTTCTCCACTCTGTATTAGTGAGTCTCTGTTAACCTGAAAGCTACTTTCATCGCTAGCCAAGCTAAAGAGGAGAAAATGATTGTTAGTTGTTGTTTGGTTAGGGTTTTTTTTTTTGTTGTTGTTGGTTTTTTTGACAAAATACAAAGGGGAGCACAACTTAGTGACAGTAGTATTTAAAATAACAAAAGCATAAAAGGCTTTCTTTTTTTTTCTGTTCAGATGGTCTTAGTACTTTTGCCATTGGGTTATTTCCTGTGTTCTGTTTTAATTTGGAAATGGTTGTCTCCTCAGGCAGGTCAAACATAGACACATCCCAACTAAACTACTGGCAAGCCGTTGATCTGCTGAGGACCAACCAGTGAATCCTGTTGAATGTAGAATGTGAAAATATTACTGGGAAACATACCCAAATTATATGGATTTTTAACAAATTTTTTTGGCAAGAATGTAAAGGAAATTATGAACTTAATATTTAGTAAAGGTAGTGCTACTGATCATTGTAAGTACTGGAAACAGGTTCTTTTCATTTACAACTAATAACATCTCTAAGGTGGTAATGCATTTCTCTTTTTCAGGGTGTTGGTGTGGAATATTAGCAGTTGGTTTTGATTTTATGAAATGCAATGAAAAGGATATTGTGCCTTATTATTGTGCAGTAGAATATGTACGCTAGAAGAATAAGGTCAGTTGCAAAGGCCTCTTGCTACCAGCATCTTTAATATGTAAAGAAATAAGGTTGAATTGCTCATTTTTTGTGCTCTAAAATTAATGGAGAAAACTCCTTTTGTAACACTGGCAGTATAGATTATATTTCAGAGGAAATATTTTTACAAAGGAAAAGCTACCGTAAGCAGTAAAATGTTACTGCAAATTAAAAATTAATGCTACATTAGCATAGGAAGTCATTAAAAAGTACTGTTTTCTATCTAATACATAATAATTCTTTCTAGATTTTTTTTTTTTTTTTCCAAAGCTTTTCTGTATCTGTAGGGGACAAGATTTGGGGCCTATAAGGACTACCTGGAGTATATTCCTGTAAGAAGTATGCCTATGAAGTTGCAGTAATTAATCCTGTAGCATAAAGAGCCATGCATTTTAAGATACTGTAATGGTTTGAAAACAAACC
>NW_008607486.1:5101-5333 GCF_000691845.1 Merops nubicus | reverse complement strand
CTAATAAGTTCTAAGTTCTTTCTTTCCAGTTAAGCAACCCTGTGGCATCCAGCGAAAGACCCAACGTGAGATCCACAGCACACTACTTTTCTTCACCCGAGGACCTACCAGAAAGAGACTGCTTCATCACCATCCAAGGACAGCCTGCATTTGACCATCAAAGGAGATAAAACCTGCAGAACAACCCGCTCTGGGAGAGAACCGAGACAGTTGACAGTAGTTCTCGATATAA
>NW_008607486.1:3874-4824 GCF_000691845.1 Merops nubicus | reverse complement strand
CCGCCCTCCCACTCTCTCTCTCTCTCTCTCTCTCTCTCTCTCTCTCTCTCTCTCTCTCTCTCTCTCTCTCTCTGTTTCAGCTGTACAGGGAGTCTGGAAGTCCAGCTCAGAGTAGATGTCCACGATCATAAAACAGGTAATGATAGGGTGATAATTGCACCCTTTGTCATCACTCTTTTCTCTCCATACACTTCCTCTCCTCTTATTTCCTGAATTTGAATGGTTTTCCTTATCCTTTGGCACCAGCTATTTTTGGTTCTTCCAGAAGGTGAAATCCCATTTCCCACTGATGTAAAGCACAATAGCTCCACTTCAGCCATGGAGTTACATGAATGTAAACTGGCAGGAGATCAGTCAGGCCTTCAGATATGGCAAACATTAATAGCTGAAGTTCATTCAGATACTGTATCATCCACTTGGATTATCTCACCTTTTTGTCAAGTGTGGAATCGTGACTTGCAGAGCAGGGTGATATATTTTGCTGAGCATGGACAATCAGCACAGGCCTAAGGTTCTCGTAGGCCTGAGAAAGTCCGTAAAGTAACTTTAATACCAAAATATTTAGAGTTAGTGAATTCTGTTGGCTGCTTGCCCGGACAAGAACGATAAACAGTGACGAGGGTAACTACAACAACTCTGAGGCTGACAGAGAGCATGGACAGAGCACGGACAATAACTATTACCCAATCAGTAGCTCAACTTAGGCGTGTGAACAGGCTTGTTAACCTATGGGGTTTGGGGGGCTGTCTCTTGTCTACTATAAAAGGCTGTAATACTTTGCAATAAATGGATTTGACTGCAGACCCCTTGGAGTATGCATCTTTTCTCTGGAGCTCCTTTGCGACATCTGGTGCCCGAACAGACTTTGGGACTTAGAAATATTCGGACCTCTGAAGCCTTTGGGAATTAGAAATTTTCGGAGCTCTGAAGCTATTGGGACTTTGAATTTA
>NW_008607486.1:3163-3510 GCF_000691845.1 Merops nubicus | reverse complement strand
TTCCGATAGTAGGGGCAAGGAATACCCGTTTGACCCAGGACCCAGAGATCTCGAGAAAGAGACAGATTTACATCCACCGAATGACAGGCCCAAAACATGGAATGATTTGTGAGCTGTTTTATGAGTTTGGTCCACCTGAAACAACAGGATGATCATTGCCTCTTTAAGTCTCTGACAAACTGTCTTTGAAGTGCTGAAAAACTGTATTTCATTAAGAGCTGCCAAGTTTAAGGGAGATTCGTCCCACGCAAAAATCTCAGAATTCTTTCTAACTTAGTCCGCTGATTCTCTGATAATGCCGCTGCAAACTCTTAAAGAGGAACTGATTGCTGCCGTGGGGGGTGAAG
>NW_008607486.1:0-2363 GCF_000691845.1 Merops nubicus | reverse complement strand
CGTTGTGAGGATTCCAACTGGAATCCATGATCAATCTTTAGGAGGTCTGTTGGTAGGACTGTCTAGTAGTGGTATTCAAGGTTTAATAGTAATTCTAGGAGTTATTGATGCAGATTATACCGGGGAAATTCAAATTATGGCATACACCTTATCACCATCAACGTTCGTGCCCAAAGGGGCTCAGCTCACGGAAATAACGGCAATGCCGTCGTTTTGGTCACAGACAGGGATTGCCGAAAGAGGGGAAAAAGGTTTTGGGTCCACAGGACCTGCAGTATGTTTGACTTTATCGTTGAAGCAGCGTCCTCTGGTAATAGTTCAATTGAATAAGGGAACACAAAACATGCGAATACAAATGTTAGCAGATACAGGAGCGGATGTTACCGTTATTTCTAGGACAGTCTGGCCAAGGGAGTGGCCCCTTGTCGCCAGACATGTTACAAAATGTGTAGTAGTTGTTCCAAAGGACCAAGGAGTAGCCCCCTCCTCCTTTGTACTAGCTTTATAGTTGAGCTGATGTCATATGATATGGAATATCCCTTTGGTCAGTTCAGGGCATCTGTTCTGGTTATGTTCCCCCCAAGCTCCTGCCCCCCCATCCCATTCTGGGGGGAATGTTAGAAAGAGCCTTGGTGCTGTGCGAGCACGTCTCAGTGGTAATCGTAACATGGGTTTTATCAACACCCTTCTAACTCTCAGCACAAAAACACTGCACCAGGAGGGCTGCTATGGGAAAATCAGCTCACCCAGACCCGATACAGTCATCTCAGAGTCCATGAACATGTTCTTAAAAATGGAGTACAGCCTCCCAGTCATTCAGGGATGTAAAAAATTCATCTCCCATTTACCTTTAGGCCAAATATATTTACCTCACCAAATATGGATTTTGAAGGACTGTTCCAGGATTACAGGAACACAAAAACCACATTAAAATGTATTATATTTGACACAGTATCAGACTGAATGTTTCACTGATTTGTTAAGTGAATAGAAATGCCTACATCTCTATAATCCATTGTAAGAGATGTGACCACTGCAAAGTACCTCAGGTGGTTTAAAACCATTTTCCCAGCACCAAGCCAAATTCTGCTAATCTTTATGCAGAAGAAAGGTAAACAAGCACAACTCCAGTCTACGTTGTACATCTTTTTTGACACATTGACTTTAATTTTGTCTACTTCCCCAACCTTTCCATCTTATACTGACTTAGCTGCTCTCAGTTGAAACCTCTGGCAAAGCTGCTGGTGTTTCAAGATCCTTAAAACTCGCTTCTTTGAATGTCTCAATGTCAATTATGGCTTATATATGAAAGGAAAAGGAAAAAAAAACCCACACTAACGCAGAATAATGAATAGACAGAATTCCACATTAATAAATAAAACAATATACTTCTTATAGTTCATACATAATCTTAAAGGGTTGTTTTGTTTCAAAACCAGCACTATTTTAGTAGGTCTTCTTGTTCTACTAGTGTTGTGCTACTTTTAAGTGGGAGACACATTTAACAAGTGAATCTTCAGTAATGACAACTGCAGCTTTTATTGACTTTTTTTAAAATATTGAGCTAATTAATAATTAATGAGCTCAGCAGCACTTGTGAGCATAAACTAAAACAGTATGTGACTGGTACACATTGCATGAGAATTTATTTAATGTTAAATGCAACAGAATCTGATGGCCAAACTTAGAGACACTTAAATGCTGTTGGGAAACCTTTTCCCTCTCTGGATTGGACATAATACTCCTCTGGACTTTATTCCACTGCACACACACACACACAAGTATAATTTGCCATAATAACTTATAATGCATAAATTTGTCATTTCCTTAAGCTGTTTTTGTTCACTTGCTGAAAAATTACTTTCTAAAGAGCACAGCCATACAAGGAGATGGATGCAGGTTTGGGGTGAGGAAGAAGAGCTGGAAGATGGCTAACCCCTGATTGCCAGTGTTTCCTCATATGACAGCTTTGCACAGGCCAGTCCCATGAGGAATGCCTCCAAATAGCTTGAGAGAACATACCTGTTTGCAGATACAGCAAACTAATTACATGGAGACAAACCTCAAATAAGTCACTCTCAAATAAGTTTTTCTTTAATTTCATTTGTTTTAATCCAATAGGGAGGGGGGGGAATGGGCCTTCATTAATTGCCTTCTACTTCAGGCTCAAGAGGAAAATCCACTTCAGAACAAATTAATACAATCAAAATCTTCAGGTTGTGAGGCTGCTAGCAGAGTTCCCTGTTTGCAAGTAAATGAGTGTAGGTTTCCAGCTCTCAAGGATGGGGGAGGCATTTCTGAAAGGTGGTAGCTGGAGGTATGGGCTTTTGGCAAACGTGAAGAACTGGAAAAGTAGGATGGCT
>NW_008607485.1:0-3808 GCF_000691845.1 Merops nubicus | reverse complement strand
AGGGAGGTGAGCTCCCGCACCGACAGCCCCAGCACCTGTACGTTGTTCAAGTAAGCATCCATCGCACCTTTCCGTATGAGTCTATTCCTTTGCAAACGGCATTGGACACCTTTGCAGGCCGTGTCGATCTGCAGCTTGGATTAGGTTTCCCGAGCAAGCTTTATGGAAATTTCCGCATGTGCCCGTTGGAATCTATGACAGAGATTCAGCTGAGCTGTAACCAGCAGGTCGAGGACCTGCCGCTGAGGTTGACTTCACTCCTCCATTGCAGCGTTTAGCTCACAGTTTTTACAGATTTAATCTGCTTAGGTTTCAAAACATTCATGCATGGTGTCTGCTTCGGACCGATATTTTGGGGAAGTACTGAAGATGCTTTGCCCTGCCACTGAGAGCCAGAAACATGCTGAAAGCATCTTTTAGCACCATATGTGCTTCTCTTTTCAGGACCGTCATTGAGACGTATTCCTATGACATGAAGTCAGGATATATGTGTCAACATCACTACCTCCTTTTCTTTTTCCATGAAAATGCCCCCCAAATTGTTAAAACTGTAAAAACGGGCAAAAAGTTGGCCAATAAAGTTCAGTAGACTTTTGCAGGAGCCAAGAAACTTAAATTCTTGCTAAGTTTTCCCATGTTTGGAGCTTGTGCCAACAACTTACAGAACTTACTTGTGCGCTCGATCATTAATAACTTCTCCCTCCCCTTCTCCCACGGGACAAAAAGTTGAAGTGTATGATTTTGTCTTTGAAAGGCAATTCAGAACTCCTGCAGTTACTGAATATGGACATTGCAAGCTTCTGTGGTAGGAACTGCTGACAGCAGAGAAACTGCCTCTGTTGCACATGGTACGCTATTGTCCATACTGTCTGAATTTAAGATTTTTTTTAAAACAGAGAAGTGAGAAAGAGAGGTTGAAGAGAAAAGCAGCTGAGCAGTGGGGACAATACAGGGAAAGGACAAAAAGATGGGGTCATTTTAGAAACAGAAAGGAACTGACAGGGAAAGCGAGGAATAAGAGATGAAGCAGGTTAGTGTGAAGGATGACAGTGGGAGGGCACAACACTCAGTGTCAGGCGAAACAGGAAAGATACAGGTGGATCTCCGACAGAATCTCGAATAAAACCCAGGAGCTTTGAAACGTGACACTACTGTGCTGTTCAACCAAAAGCTGTAAACACAAGGTTCTTACCATATTTCCCCTGTAGTGGCAGATCTCCATAGAAAATACAGTGCTTATTCTGTTAGTGGTTCTGTTAGGGGAGTTCAGTTACCTTTGTGAATCCAAAAGTCCAGCTTTGCAGTGGTCAGCAAGAGCACCTGACATCATCTACCTGGACCTGTGCAAAGCATTTGACACTGTCCCACGTGGGATCTTTGTCTCTAGATTGAAGAGATGTGGATTTGACAGATGGAGCACTCAGTGGATAAGGAATTGGCTGGATGGTCGCACTCAAAGAGAGGATGTCCAAGTGGAGACCAGTGATGAGTGGATTTCCTCAGGGAGTAGTACTGGCACTGGCACTAATTAACATCTTTGTTGGTGACACGGACAGTGGGATTGAGTGCACCCTCAGTAAGTGCGCTGATGATAACAGGCTGTGTGATGGGAGCGACACATGAGAGAGAAGGGATGCTATCCAGAGGGACCTTGGCAGGCTTGAGAGGTAGGGGAACCGCCTAAGATCAACAAGGCCAAGTGCAAAGTCCTGCAGCTCTGTTGGGGCAATGCCAACCACAGACACTGGCTGGGTGATGATGGGATTGAGAGCAGCCCTGAGGAGCAGGACTTAATTGTGCTGGTGGATGAAAAACCAAATATGAGCCAGCAATGTGCACTCCCCGTCCTGAAAGCAAATTGCACCCTGTGCTGCATCAAAAGAAGCAGGTCCAGCAGGTCTAGGAAGGTGATTGTCCCCCTCTACTCTGCTCTCATGAGACCCCACCTGGAGTACTCCATCCAGCACTGGAGCCCCAGCAAAAGGAAGACACAGACCTGCTTGGATGTGTCCAGAGGAGTGCCATGGAGATGATCAGGGGGCTGGAGCACCTTCCCTACAAGGACAGGCTGAAAGAATTGTCTGTCCTTAGAGTAGCCTTCCAGTACTGAAAGAGGGCCTACAGGAAGTATGGTGAGGGACTCTACTAGGTCCTTTCCAACCCAAATCATTCTGTGAGTCAATGATCTATGTAAGATGTCATTTCCAAATTTACTTTACTTAAAAGGGAAATTATATTTAAATTACAGTAAACTAGCACTAAGATAACAAAAACTAGGCTCTGTATTTGGTATATGTATTATTAAGGTTGACTCAAGCTTTTGTTGATCTTGGGCATCATCAAATAGATTTTTTTTGTTAATGGAATATTTAGTTGATTCATTGAACAGGGTAATGGGGTGCCTAGAGGGGAAAAAAAAAAAAAAAAAAAAAAAAAACCAGAACTGTGAGCAAACCAGTTCTCTGTAAACCTTTTGTTTTTCTTGCTAAAAGTCAGAAACTATTTGATGGATGAGACCAGAGTACCACAGAGAGACAGTAGTGGTCAGGTGGCTAAGAGAACAAATGTTGCCACAGACAATCAGACCATGTTCTCTCTTAGCAGGTTTCTGGGTGATATGAAGTCACAAGAGCTAGAATACCTATAGAAAGCTGGTAAGAATTCTTTGCTTTCTGGGTTCCTTCTAAAGGCATACATGATCTAAATTGCAGAAATTGGCAGAACTCATGTATGCAGCTGAGGCCAATGTAAGCAATGAGCTTAGTTAGACCTTTCCTCACAAGGATCTTTTTACACATAGCACAATAATGTTTGGAACACTATGATTTGTTAGAACTTCATTAAACTGCAAGGAAATTAACTGTTGCACTTTCAGTTCACTGTTTGAATGGTGTACATGGAGTACTACCATACATCACAGCTCACAATTATATTAAAACTGTATTTTGAATCATAATAGTTTCAGTGAGAGCAGTCTGAATAAAGCAGGGATCAAGTGGAAAGTAGTATCTGGTCTTATACTTTGAAGCTGTATTGTAATATATATTTATTTGAGGGGGCAATCGCAGGTTACTTTAAAACTGTGTCATAGTGTGTATATAGACCAAATCAGGTTTTTTTAGGCAACATGGTAATATGCTTTCTCTGTGTTTGATTTTGCATTTTGTGAAGGGTGCGATCTTCTTGCTGTATCTTCAGACTTATGTTTGTGTTTTCTCTACTCATCTAGAGTTAGATGGGAACCTGGCTGCTGAGACTCAGACAAACTTTCAGAACCAGAGCTGTAGTCAGGAAGTTTCATGTTAAATACAGATATGTCTTAAGCCATAGGCAGCTGCTGAATGGATAATTTTTAGATCTCACTTTTGGATTTGGGCACCTAAAGATTGCCTAATCCCCTCCTTAGAAATCCCTTCCCCAGATTCTTTTTCTGGATCTAGCTCCTAGTAGCAAACAGAGGAAACTAGTTTTTCAATAGTTATTTTCTTACTGACCAGGCTGATAGTATCTAAATTACATTTTCCACTAGGGACTATGGAAACCTTATCTCTGGCTGTTAAGAAACTGTATAGTCAAGTAAACTCCATACATGAAGGGATCTGCCACCCAAACAAGGAAGAAAATATAGAAATATTACGTTATTAATAGTATTGTGAAAAAAAATAAAAGTGAAAATATTTATTTACATAAGTTTATTTCCACACAAAATCATGAGATTAAGAGATGGTATGTCTACTTTAAAATATATATAATTTCCATAATTAAAATACATGTATACCTTTAGAAGCATAGAAGCATAGAATCATAG
>NW_008607484.1:134459-138142 GCF_000691845.1 Merops nubicus | reverse complement strand
CATTCTATGACTCTGTGATTCTATGACATAACCTTTCTTTGCTGGTCTGCAGGAAGCTAGGCTGCTACAAGTTTTAAATCTTAATGCAATCGTTTTTGTTTTTCTGCTACATCTGTTAGGTAGGTAGGTTTGAAAAGTGTTAGAAGTCCATGAAACCTAATGTAAGAAAAGGGCTTGTTCAGATGAATTCTTAGTTCACAGTTAAACCTACTGCAATCAATGGATTTAAGATATGGTACAAGTTAAAGAAACCTGTAAGTATGTATTGTCCTGCAAAGGGACAGTCATATGACAACAGAGGTGCCTTCCTCACCTATGGCCCCAGCTAAGGGCTGGGGTGCATCTGGGGGGAAATAACTTGACATTCGGACCATGGAATTAATTTCTTTTTGCATGCCTCCCTAGAAGATAATGTAATAAATCAAACTTACAAACTGTGTTATAAATACTGTCTATGCAGAACTGACCCTTAATTTTCATTTTGTAACACAACTAATCCTCCTCTCTCACCACAGCAGCTCAGTTACTATATCTTACTATTTACTTGGAATAGTCTGAAAATCCAGCAAAAAGAGAAACCATGGTTAAAGGAAGTAAATATTATAAACCATTAAACTATGAAGGCATCACCATGAGCAGCAATGCATAAAATCTTTAGTCTTCTACATGAAGAAGAGAGAACCAAGAGCTTGCTTGTTCTTGAAAATCATTAAATAACTACAGTAGGATGAGACTGAATTCAAAATCAGGCTACAAAAAGGAACAGAAGTACTTAGTTATTAGAGTAGTCATTTTTCATTGGAGTTCCAGGATTTTCCTTTTTTAAATTATATGGCAATTAGATTGTGCAAAAATAGATTGCTAGAACAAATAGTTTAAATGTCTGCAGCTCCCACTGATAAAAACAAATTATTTACTAACACACAGTACAAAAGACACATTACAAAGCTTTTTAGGATAAACTGAAGTTTCAAAAATTATATTAAAGCATTAATAGCAAAACAAAAGTTAAATTAATTTATAATTTAGAAAACATACATCTCAAGGTAAAACTTCAGGCAAATACTTTTTTTTTTGTTTTACTAAGAAGCTGAAAAAACACTGTTTCAGTGATTTTTGGATAAATGCCGTGGCTATGTATTTACACTTTTATTAGTGTTTTGTTTAACTTATGAATACTTTTAGCTTCTTAACTGAATAGGAGTTGGGTTTTTTTATAATTAACTTTAGGCTTGTGTGGCCATGCATTAAAAGATTTAGTCTCAATAGTCACATATAGAGGCATATTTATGCATCAGATGGTTAGACTGTAGCACCAGAAAAATACTAACTGGTTTATGACTAGTTTAAACAGTTAATACGAACATTCAAAACTCCCTAGAGTCACAAGGGGAAATGTACTTTGAGCACTCGATGTTGTTAGGTAGCATTTGTGACAACTGGGAATGTGGATGTTGAAAAGGTAACGAATGCAATGATCCAGGGAGCTTAAACTCACAAGTGTAAAAACCTCCTTAGTCATGACTATTAAAGGTGCAAGCAAATAACATGAAGGATCTAGCAGAGGCGACAATAAAACTCTGCTGAAATTGATTTCCCAGCGAAACTGACCCCAACAGATCATTTGTTTTCCTCCAGTTTAATAGCAGCTGTATATAAATCTCCTTATTGACTTTTTCCTTATTCCTTGGTTATTGTTTTCATATGTGACTGGCTTACAGATGTATATATATATATATACTGGAACAAAATTCCCTGGCCTGTGAGACAGAGAACTCTGTATTAACTTTGCAAAGCCATGTGTGTACAACTGATGAAACATTTAGAGTTCTGCTCTTTCTTGCTCAGGTCTCTAGATCACAAATTAAATTTTAGGAAAGGATTTAATTCTAAAATGACCATAGCCTGCTTACTTCTGGCTTTTATTTGCAACCAGCTATCAGCATCACAGCAGAAAATATTCCAAGCTATGCTGAAAGACAGTGATCAAGAACACATCTGAGCAAGTAGAACTGACTGTATTACCCAACTACAACTTCTACACTATTGAATAAATGGGAGCCTTGTTCCTTTTTTTTTTTTCTTTAGAAAACTGATGATTTTATTATTTAATCATAGTGCTGTCATCTGATTCAATGTATAAATTTTCTTTAATGTCTATGATGCTCCTAGGAGGCAATATGGAAGAAGAGCAGTAAATACAGATCATAATCTAAAAATTAAATTTGCAGCCTCTAACAGTAACATCCACTGGGACCCAACCCCAAATCTCTAAATCTTACAGGACCAGTGCCCAAACCACAAAACTATCATACAAGTCAAAATGGAAATACCAATGTTTGAATGAAGAAACTGATCTCTCACTCAGAGGCAGTTTCTTGAGAAAACCAGAGTCATATCTGCAGAGTCAGAATACAAGAGAGCACTTGCCCCAGTGCAAGCATTAGGTGCCCGTGCGTAACTCAGAATGCTGCACATACACATTTCACTCACACAACACCACCACAATTTCTGAGGTTTTGTGAATCGGCCTTTCTATCTTTAGGTTTATCCAACCATTCCACTACCAACCAGCATTCAATTTATGAAAGAGTCCTAAGGAACAATTCACAAATCAGTAAAATGATGTCACATCTTCATGACATGATCACATTAACATGATGTCTGTATTAACTGCTACGCTTGTCTTTTCTTTTACATCTTCAACACTTTGTCTATGGAGTAATATCTAAGGAGTTCATTACAGAAGCCTGCTCACAGAAAGTTGGGGTTGCACTATTTTAAATCTTCTTTAATTGCCTTACTAATTACTTTATCTGTTAAGTGCAGCTAAAGGTGCTGCCTGCCTCTACGAGGCTGTGCTGAAGCAAGCCTGATCCCACAGGCACATTCCAAGAAGGCCCAGTCAGAGCTGCATCTCCAGGTCCCTCCCAGGAGGAGGAAACAAGTTGTTAACCTTTAACAACACTTCAGAAACTTGCTAAAACTTACACACTGCTCTTCCAGATACAATTGGCAGACATGTCCTTTGCCCTTTAATCTCCACAACACATGGTTAAACTAGTACAGTACTTGTGCTTGCGTTCCTGCACCTTTTCTTGAGGTAGGATCAATCTACTTTTATGACTTGAGCTGTAAAATGTCATCTGATTCTGTAAAATCACTAGGCCACTGTCAGGCAGGACACAACACACCCTTCCTGCCATTTCCTGTCACCAGGGACCAGGCATTAGGGAGTCCCAACAGCAAGAGACCCATGTCAGTATACACAACCCTCACACTGGACCCAGGCTGGATCCTAGCAGGATGCATTCAGGAGGAAGTGGGTGAAAAAGTTGCCAGTTTCTGGGAGAGAGTTATCAAGACATGGGCATTTTCACATATCAAAACGCGGAAGGAAAGAAACATAACAAAACTTTAAGGAAAAACAGAAGCAGACTAACTTTGGATGAAACAAAGCTGTCTGTGGGAGCTGTGTATGTTTATCCCAGAAAAAGGACAAAGCATTTTAAAGACCAACTCGTTCATGGTTATTTTAATGGATGATTGCCCACATTATGGCAGAAGGATCCAAAATGCATCTGGAAGCTGGTGGACTCCAGCCTGAGGTCACAGGCTCCAGAGCAGCTGCAGGTATTGTACAGGTGCCATGAAGGAAAGGCAGCAAGGAACTGGAAAGGGGA
>NW_008607484.1:121537-134428 GCF_000691845.1 Merops nubicus | reverse complement strand
AGCAGGAATTACACTAAAAGGCAGCTGCTTGATTTTGCTTTCAAGTACAGAGAAAGGCAACCTTCTGGGCAGCAGCTGTCACTGGACAAGTGATTATCAGAACTCATTTCTCACTCTTGCAAATAAATTTTAAATGAAAAGCAAACTTCATTAAGCGTTGCACATTCATGTTCTCATTTTTCCCTCTTTTTATTAGAAGAGATAGCAAATGCCTTCCACAGAGCAAACAAAATTTTAGTCTTGCTCATATGTTTAACATGTGTGTAATAAATCATGGAAACGCCATGTCCATTTGGGATGTATCAGGCAGCACAAGGCACTCATTTCAGAAACTGAAAATTATGGTGCCATAGTGTTCACGACTGTTATTTCAGACTGGAGACAAATGCTCTATATGCTTTCATAAGGATTCAGCCCAAAGGTACTCAAAACACAAATGTTATTCTTTCTGTTCTCTGTTTGGGATGGTGATGGTAGGAGCTTTGCAGTACTTCATATTTTTCACTGAATGTGTTTAAGTGGATCTGCTCAAAATAAACAGTTTTGCTTTGCCTTTTCTACCCCATTGTTATATTACTTTGTAGGATGTTAGAGTCTCAAGCTTCCTGGTCTGAAATCTTCAGAAAGAATTTATTCACCATGTCCATACTGTCAGCTGTCAGGTGCCGAACAGGCTTTCCCTTTCTATGAAAGTTTAGTTTTTACCTTAATCAGAGAAATCACATTCATCATTTAAGAAGTATACTTCAGAGCCATCTCTAGAAATGCCAATATCCAAAACTGGAAAAGACAATTGCCCTCAGACAGTAATTTATTATATATTTATCTCCTTTTAAATAATCCCCAAGAGCTCCTGAACTGGCCTGTCGGCAAGATCCACCAGAATCTTTTCAACCTGGGCAGAAAACACTATGAATGGAAACAATATTTCTCAAACTTCTTGCCTTGTCATTCTTTGGCAGTTTCACAGATGGCTTTGGACCAATTGCTTTTGCAAAGGGTTAACCAGGACAGGAGAATCTCTGATGGAACAGACTGGAAAGGTGATCACATCTTTCACTTTCTTTTGGATTTTGGGGTGACTGAACTTCTATTTTTGTTAGGTTTTAAACAGTTTCTTTGTATATAGAAGAGAAAAAGAAAACTCTTTCTAATGTACTCTACTGTAGAATTAGACATTGCAAGGAAAGTAGAAAGAATCAAAGAAATACAACATCCTTGAGGGATTTCTGGTGTCAAGCTTACAAATTCTGAGGATACTCGCGTGATAACACTGAGATGTTGGCAGTGAGAAGCAGCAAAGTCTTCAATTTTCATAACAAGGTCTACTGGCTTGAGGGTACCTGTCTTCACAAGCAGGATGACATACCCTCAGGGTCAGATCATCTTATGTAGCTGATCTGAGTAAAAGCAAAGTTTCATGTATGTGAAAATTGTAACACACAGGGGTATATAACTTTGAAACTATAATCCAGTTTGATATTAAAATACTTTAAAAAAAACTTACATTAATAATTCCCATTGACAGGAATAGTCTCCAAACCCAAAGAAACATAGATAATATTTTCTGACCAGCTGTCTCCAGCTTACAAATTGTCTGGACAGAATAGCTTCTAGAAGCATGGGAAGTTGATAGCTTTGTTTATGATCACAAGGAACACAGACTATTTCCCGCAGTGATTACTGAGAATGCTAGCAGCAATGGAAAGCGAGAGAGAAGAAACATTATTTAAATGAGTGCTAAGCATCCCGTTTGTCTACATTTCTTTATTTTTACTATTTTACTAAACCAAGACATTAAGTGAGAATCCACACAGCCTCACGTTAAAGACTGAAATAGAAGCAGTAGGGAAAACCATTATCCACTGAGCTTTAGAATACAGCTTCACTGTGACCTCTGGAAAAGGTAGCTAAAAGCACTGGA
Source organism: Merops nubicus (assembly GCF_000691845.1). NCBI lineage: Eukaryota > Metazoa > Chordata > Aves > Coraciiformes > Meropidae > Merops > Merops nubicus. The sequence continues at coordinate 132,504 of NW_008607484.1, read as the reverse complement.
AATGAAAAGCACTGGCTGAGCCACAAACTTCACCTGCAAACTTTCTCTAAGGTCAGGAGCATTCACATGAGGACTGTGTGTGCACAGAAGAGACTAATGTATGTCACAGACTTTGAAGCCCTGGCAGAGCTTCCTTGACATTCAGGGGAAAAGGGATCAAAGGCTTTGCAGGCAGAACGTCTCTAGCTAATAACAGGCTATGCATGGAGTGACATTGTTAAAACACTTCCCTTTTATATCCCTAAAGGAGGAGTTTTATTGAGTTAAAATGATCCTTGAATAGCCTCTGGGCTGAACTGTAAAACACATTTGAAAAGCGTAAAATCTTTATTTATGCCAGGAATGTTTGAAACTCAAAAAGATAAATGTCAATCAAAAACCCAAGCATGTCCTAGGTATTCAGTACGTAATGGGGCACAGCTGTAATAACAGTCAGTGAACCAGAGACTCCCTACATCATGTCATTAGCTCACTTTTAATAAGTCTATCTTCTTGTCCTTTTTATAAGGACCATAGGTAAAGAAAGAAATATATCATGCACCAAACATCTGTGGCTTTTTCTTAGAAGACAGATCTACTTAAGGGACCTGTCTTGGGATATAGACTGTAAAGTGCACACAATCCTTTCTAAATATGGATTTTATTTAAACAGGGAACATCACACATCGTTTGCGAGCTGCTGAAGACAGTGCAGTCTAGCTTAACAGAATAAAGGCTCAACACAAATAGCATAACAGTTCCTGCAAATAATTAAAGACATATATTGAAATAAAACTTTGGTGCTCAATTTGGGTGCTGAATTTATTCCCTTGAAGCCACAGATTTCAGGGAAATAAAATTCTAGTTCTGAGGAGGTTTTGACCAACTTTTTTTCTGGAAGCCAAGTGAGCTTTTGCATACAATGGCACTGAAAAATTTACTGATTTATTTTAAATGTTTATCACCCAAGCTGAAATTTAAGGATGGTTTAAAATTTTCAATCTAAAGATGACACATGTAGATCAAGATATTACAAACCAGCTACATGTACCCTTTAAGACTCTCCTCCCAATGATCCTAATTTCTGAACTTGGTGGTCAGGTTTGTTCTCAAGCTTTTTTGAATAATTTTTACAGTGGACCCTTGCAAAAACCCCACAGAGCCTTATTGGTTACCTTCTCCTTAAATAAACATATCCCTTCTGTGTTTCAAAACTGCTAGAATTGACAGCTAGTATAATTAAGAAAGAAACAGAAAGAAGAGTAAAAATAAATTTGATTCAACACATTTAACAGATAGTGTAGTAGATTACTGCACATGCACAAGCTACCACTGCAGTCATCTGTTTTCCCACACCTTTTTGTTTACCGGTTAAATAATTAAGCAAGACAATTAAACAACATACATGAATTGTTCTGCTTTGGGGGTTTTAGAAATACAAAAGATAAAAGGAGGAGATTCCTGATAATCAGACAATGCTTTTCTAGGGCAGTCTGAGATGATGTAGGGTACATCTGGAGTTTTGTTGTTCTTTATGCTACAGCCATACATAAGTGCCTCAGTTTGGATGCAGGGGTGGTTATGCTCTTTAAGCCTCCTATACAAAAATGATCCGAGGGCTGGAGCAGCTCTCCTATGAGGACAGGCTGAGCGAATTGGGGCTGTTCAGTCTGGAGAGGAGAAGGCTCTGAGGGGATCTTATTTTGGCCTTCCAGTATCTTGGGGGGGCCTACAAGAAAGCTGGGGAGGGACTTTTTAGGATCTCAAGTAACGACAGGACTAGGGGGAATGGGGCAAAGCTGGAAGTGGGCCGATTCAGGCTGGATGTGAGGAAGAAGTTCTTCACCATGAGAGTGGTGAGACCTTGGAATGGGTTGCCCAGGGAGGTGGTTGAGGCCCCATCCCTGGGGGTCTTTAAGGCCAGGCTAGGTGAGGCTCTGGGCAGCCTGATCTAGTGGGAGGTGTCCCTGCTCATGGCAGAGGGGTTGGAACTGGGGGATCCTTGTGGTCCCTTCCAGCCCTGACAGATTCTGATCTGTTTTAACAGAGGACTTAGTAGTGTTGGCTTAATGGATGGACTTGATGATCTTAAAGGTCTCTTCCAACATAAAGGATTCTATGATTCTATGAAAAGAGCCATACAGAGAAAGGAATCAACATTTATTTCACAAAAGCACAACTGAATTGTGGAAGGACCAAAAATCAGGTTTAGGCACTTAATTGAGGAGCATAATAATTTTCTGCAGTTACTAGGAAAAGACTGACATCTCTAGGTAGAATTTATCTCACAAAAAGCCTTCTGTTTTTCTTTTGCATTTCTTTGTACAGCAGGTAAGCGGAGATTTCTATTTATAGTCTGATTTTATTTTATTTTTTTTTTCTCTTTTCAAGTATCTGAATCCCATATGGATTATGTGGAAGAGAGGGGTTGAACTAATGGCAGAGTTTGAGAGTCTCTTGTTACAGCATGCCCTCTTTGTTCCTCTCCTGATGCCAGTATATGTGACAGCACAAAACTCTTTGGAATCGATTTAGTACTGACACTGGCTTATTGTAGCTGGACTCAGGTGCTATCACCATTTGTAGCTGCAGTGTTGAGACCTTAGTTTATAAGGCCTTAAATACTTAAGAACTAACCAAACATAAAACTATGTTTAAAGCTGTTACATTATGTTTTTAATGATTAAAAGAATACAGCCTATTTATTATCAAGCAGGCATGCAGTAAAGACTTGAGGTATTAAAAAAAAAAACACCAAGATTTGGACATCTGCACAGGTATACTTGGAAAATACAGAAAATTTAATTATTTTCACTGAGCTCTGTTGTAATTAATGATTTTGTTGGAATCCTGGACACTGAATCATACCGGAAATAATAGGTGGGGTAAAAGCTCGGGAAGATGCACATACAAATTTGGGATTTGGACACAGAATATTCAGCATGACATGAAGTAGCGGATTATGGAGTAGTATCCAAAAAAATGCTGTTGCAAAAAGAGGGTCACAGACTCAACCCCTTGTTCCCACCCACCCTGTACAGGGTTTTGATTTTGCTCATCCTCTTTGCTTGGCCCTTGTGGCCCCTCTGGTCTTACGTGGACAACTGAGTTTGCTGCCCTACGTGGTGAGCCTGATCCGTTTGAATATGGTATGTGGAAATTAAAAATAAAACCGTAGACAAACTCTTTTGGGACAGCAGTTAATATTCTAGAGCTTACACAGTTCCTACAGTTAGGAAGGTGAAAGATATCTTCATGCATAAATTATCTGTCTTCATAGTAAAACTGTACTAGTGCAAGGCAACTTGTTTATAAACTAATGTGGTCAGATCAGATCAAATCCCAAATTAGACACTCTGCCTTAGTGTCCCAATTAATTTAACATGAAGTAGGAAAAAAAAAATTCTTAGAGTAACACAAATGTGATTGATTACGCAGAGGTTTGCAGCAGTTTAACTGAAATGCTCACATGCAATTTAAAACCCCTTCCCCCGCATAATTAGGCACCCTACTATTCACATGGGGAAAGCTAGTTAGTGAAAAGTAGGTCTCAGTTTTCTCATTGCGGACTCCAAGGGGGAGCACCACAGCTGTCTCCTATAGTACCATAGCATGCAATAATGCTGTACAATAGACAGATTTCTTTGAAAAAGGGCTATTGAGGTTTTCAGCCCCTCTGCACCCATAGGTTTACTCTCTCTCCCACCTGAGTAAGTGTATGGGAAGTTTACTTCCCTCAAATTTCATTAAGAAGGCCCAGTTACATCAGTTAGAAGGTCAGAGTTAAAAAATGACAGTAATTACTAATCAGTCCCTTACCTGATCTCCTTCTAGTTGTCACTACCCTCTTTGCACACAATCATCACAAATGGATTGAGGTGGAAAGGGGTCTCTGCAGACCACATAGTCCAACTCCCTGCTTTCAGCAGGGTCAGCCAGAGCAGTTTGCTCAGGATCTTGATTAGTCAGGTTTTAAATGGCTCCACAGATGTGGAAGGCACAATCTCTTTGGGCTACCTGTTCAAGTGTTCAATCACTCTTAGAGTCAAAAAGTTTCTTCCTATGTTTAAACAAAATTCTTTGTATTTCAGTTTGCAACCATTGCCTCTTGCCCTATCAATAAGCTCCACTGAGGAAAACCTCACTCTGTCTTCTTTACACTTTCCCATCAGGCCTTTATATACATTGATGAGGTCCACCTGAGCCTCCTCTCCTTCAGGCTGGGCAGTCCAACCTCTCTCACCTTCTCCTCATATGACAGAGATTCCTCTTCCTTAATCACCTTAGTGATCCTTTACTAGTCTTGCCTCAGTATATCCCTATCTCTCTTACACTGGCCTGGGGCCTATGCTGGACACACCACATATGGCCTCACTAGTGCTGAGTAGATGAGAAGGATCACCTCCCTTGACCCGCTCGTAACACTCTCCCTACAGCAGTCCCAGATGCTCCACAAGGGCTTCCAGGTCCTTTTCTGCAAAGCTGCTTTCGAGACAGTTACCTTCAGCATGTACTGATACATGGAGTTAGTCCTCCTCAGGGGCAGGATATACTCAACTACAGGACTGCCAAAGATTGGTATTGAAAATAGCATGCTGGAGGAAGCTCACTAGAATTACATGCCAGGAAGTTAGGAAAAAAAAAAGACTCTGCGCTTCCTCATAGTGCCATAAACATGACTGTTGAGGAAATGTTCTGCACCAATTTGACACATCATCTTACTGAACTTTGGGACATGGACCTAGAAGAAGAATTCTTTACAAACCATTTCTAATGTCTTCAGGTAAAACTAGAGCCTTTAAAGTAATGGCTAGTGAATGCTGGTTGTTTCTGACTTAGCTTTTAAACAGTTACATTTTTTTTATCATTAGGTATATGCTGATAATCAATGGACTTAATGGGATTGTACTCACATAGATACAACATTTATTTGTTAGATAGGAAGTGCAGCCCCCTTCAGGAATATAGCAAGTTTATTTTTTATTGATCACTTTGGGACTTCCCCAAGTTTCAACAAGCTGGAAATGCTTTCAGCATTTGCCTTGCTTTACACAATAAATACAGCAAGAATTGTATTTATTATTTTAGACATGCCACTATCATATTGTTTGCATGAGTTTACAGTTGCTAGAACTAATGAATACAAAGCTAAACAAAATTAAACAAACAAATTTTAGATCAAACAGAAGCACTTCTTGTATGGTGAATCTTCTCAGCAGATCTGCTGGGAGGAAAAGAGGGAGATGGCACTGTTGTGTGCTGGCATGACAGTGGGATGGCCAAGGCTTCCTAAGAGCTACCTGATACATCAATATCTTCTAATGGTATGGATTTCTACAAGTTCTGAAAGTTTGCTTTATCTCCTCTAGATTGCAAGGATCGCTGCAGAGAATATGTCTATTTAAAGAGCTGTTAAGTCAAACAGGCCCTTGGTTAAAATATTAATCTTTTTGCTCAGCATTCCTGAGTCATACCTACAACCTGTATGCCAGCGTGTGATACCATAAAAGCAGTAATAGGACAAAACCCCTAGTTATTTTCTCATGCAGCATCAGCAAAACATATTCAACTCATGTACGTCTCTGACTCAATGGCTGTGCTTCACATTGGAAAACATCCTCCCCCATTTTTGTAAACTGATGAACCAGTAGTGTAACTGGGTGTTTGTCCTAAAAAATCTTAAGTCTTTCTTCAGTGAATTCCACACCCTATTTCCATTGAAAACCTGCTTGGGCTCCAGTGAGAATTTTCTGCTTGCTACAGCTCAAATGCAGAACTGCCTAGACCTGGATCGGGTGCCTTTTCCCTTTGGGTTACTGACAAAGCTCCAAGGAAGAGCTGACTTTCCTAATGGATAAACCCATTTTAAAAAAGCCTATTAACTGTGCTCAGAAAACCCACTGGATGGAGAATCTCTGTGCCCAGACACCTGGCCACACTAGCAGCATGCCAGGCAGCGTGGCACAGCTGTCAGCCTCTCTGTGTGGCACATTCACAATTAGCATGTCAGCTCCAGGGGTACCGAATTCTGTCTCCTATCCCGTAGCAGCCAGCGACCCTTTCTAAACGGGGTTGATTGGTGTTACTCGGAGACATCTGTGTGGTGCAACGCATTGACATGAGGTGAGAGCTTGCTTGAGGAGGCAGCAGAATGTGTCAATATAATTCAGAGGAAGCTGTATCAGGCGGTGAGTGAAGGCACGTCTTACAATGCAATCAAAGAGGATGATCAACGAACTGAATTAAATGTGTGCCGTTCCTCTCTTACTTCTACACCAAAGACAGAAAGACTTACAGGAATTAGAAATATTGCAGTATCATACCTGTCCAGCCATATTTTGCAACAGACTTTTTTTTTTCCCCCACAGATGCCTGCTCATTAACCTTTGCTGGAAGAGAAGGAAAACGAAGCACAATAAAAGTGCGGGAAAAGCTGAGGCCAGGCAGTTGGAAGAAAAAAATAACCAATCCATTTTCTGAAATGTTTCTGAAATTTCCTCAATTCAGGGGACCAGATCTTGGCTTTAATACATTTTACAACACTGTGAAATATATTGTCCTTCTTGCATTCACAGCACCAGCAGAATCAGAGTCTGGATGTGACAAACAAGCACACTTTTTCTTTACTTCTAAGACCAGGTTTGAAACTTTGAAGTCACTGTAAAGGTATCAGCGAATTTTTCAGTAACATTTAAGGTGACCCTTTTTGTGTGTGTATATTCTACGAGTATATGTAAATTACAAATATGTGTATTTGTGTGTGTATGATCTGTTTATGTACAAAACCAGAACTGCTGTGCAAACTGACTGACTTATGAGCTGAACTTATTTCAACACACTCTGGCAGATCTCCCAATTGCTGCATTACAGAAAATTAGTACTATGCACGTTCTGATCTATTAGGCTGGTGATGGATTTGTAGGCAGAAATGCCCATGTGTATAGTGAGAAATATGGAACGAAATGTTGGTTCAATTTTCAGCAGGCCTTTGGGGTTTAGAGACCCAGCAAACATAATGCCAACCAATGCCTGTCTTGAGCTGAGTTCATCTGAAGTCAAGATGTACAACGTCTGGTTTCTACCACCAAAAGAACTGCCAAAAAAAATCATATTTTTGTCATTACTAAATATAAAACATTCTGCAGCTCTGCCTCAGGCTCTTGGAAACTCACATGCAAACTAGTGTTTTGGGTGAGTGAGGAACATTCTGCAGAACAGCTTTTACCAAGCTGGGATGGGTCCTGGCAGTGCTTGAAAAAAGCACATGAATAATGAAAATCCAGAATTAAAAGCGCAACTTCATCATACCCATTCCAAGGGTACAGGCCTCTCAAATCAAGGTTTGCAGAAGTGAAATAGCCTGGATGCAGAAGAGACTGAGAAGATCTGGGTTGTAGGGACCTTCTATACTTCAATCCCCTCTCCAAAACTCAGAGCTTAATGACAGAACTGACATTGCTCCTTCTGCAGGCTTCCCAGAGGCTTTGTCCTTAGAATCCAGCTGGCCATAGTGCACTGCATCACCCCATGTGATGCCCCATCCACAGAACAACCTCCCAAACCAATATGCCCCTCCTACTTCCTTCAGTCCACCAAAGCTCAGTCATTTAACCAAAGCTTTATCCAGCTGGTAGACACCTCTGTCCTTGAAGCAATGCACCTAAAGTCAGACAGTAGAAGTAATAGCTCTAGAGCCATGACAGGCTTCTGGAGTGTGTTGGTGTCTTCCAGATCCGGCTCAATGGTGTTTTGATGTATTTTTGAAATGCCCTCCTAGCTAAACCCTTACTTATAATGTAATCTAAGATCTTGAGACCTTCTCCCACCACCACTTACCCAGGCATTTAAGTATGACACAGCTAAAAAAATGCTTCTGGTGAAAAGAAATGCTTCTAGAAAACAAGCACACAAATTGCTTAAGCAGCCTGTGGGTTGCATTAAACAAAGTTGCTACTGCCAGAAATGCATTGACTCTGCCATGTACACAAGAACTGTGCGCTCCAAAACAAAATCAAAATCCACCTTGCATCGCAGCGCAAAGGCAGCCAGCCCTGGCCTCTGGGGAAGCACATGCAAAGCAGGAGGCCTCTGCAGAAAAATACCTTTCACCGATTCTAGACAGTTCATTCTATGGCGTGTCCCCTGGTGATTTCTAACTGCTATGGTGATGAACAGGCTGAAAGGAAATATGTCTGATATAAAAAAACAAAACAAAACAAAAACAAAAACACACAAAAAAACCTACAAGCAAACAATAACAAAATAGAAGAGAGCAACTAAGTAAAGGCTGCTCAAGTTGCTAACACAAATATCCAAAAGATGTAACTGTAACAGTAGCAAATTGTTTGGAATGGACATAAAATGCAAGTTTCAGAGCTGAAGTCAATAACTAGATGAGAAAGAGATCTTGAGAAGATTTTTTCAACTGGGTAGAAAAACCTCCGTCTGCCTATTGCATAGTTAGACAATCCTCCAGAGCATTTGGAAAAGTAGTCACTGCTGTCAGGAAACAGTCTGTTCTCACATTTTTATGTCTCCCACTGATCTGCTACCTGAGGAAGAGAGAGATAACCTTCATAGTGAAAAACACTGCAATAATGTAGCCCACTAGAGAATGTCTGGAGAACGTCTACTTAGAACAATGTTAACTTGGTTTGTGGTTTGAGGAAGACAGAAATGATAGGTATTTTGGGGATGGGGTGGGAGGTAGGAGAAGACTTACTGCACACATGCATACTTTCAGTAGAAAGCTTCCTAATGGTGAATCACTTGGAGCAGAACTACATAAATTTCAGGATCCAGTTTTTCTCTCTACTCCAAGTATTGGGTTAGGAGCAAATATTGCTCCTAGAAAAATAGTACCGAAACAAATGCTAGACAAGAGTCTAGATTCTTCACATCTTTCAGATAAATGGAACCTTGTCAAATGAGAAGCAAATGGTAGAATATTGTAGTAGTGACAAAAGCTCTGATCCAACAGTCAGGGCATGCTGCTGTGCTCATGCAGGGCCTCAATGACTTGAATATTCTCCATGAAAGCAGAGCAGTCCCTTTGTACACTATCAGCTACAACACTAGGACCAAAATAGGAGCAGTACTCAGTTCCACACCCCCACCATGTTGGCAATAATTCAGAATCGCTGAGACTAGTTGGAAAGGAAAAAAATAAAAAGCAGTGTTTTAAAACTCTCTAATGTTAGCTTTTTATGTGTCTAACATCAAAGCATTTTTTTACTTCTATTTAATCAAAATTAATCACTAAGATTATTACAGTAATTTATGTTGGAGATTATTGAAATGAGTGTTTTATTAAATTCTGGTTTTATTAATAAAACACATTCTGGCTAAGGAATCATGTGAGCCGGCTATTAGAGACTATTAACTGGGAACTGGGAGTTAATCATAACAGTTATGCTGCCAGGTTCTTTGACAGCAACACACACTGGGTTTTTTATTTCTTCTTTCACTTGCATATTCAAATCAATTAGTTAACCACAGCACATGAGTGGTCAGAGTAACTCCTGTGAAATAGGAAAAGAAAACAAAGGTACATCTATCTTGGTAGTTTTGAACAGAGAAAATGTAATCAGTAAGAGACTCACCAGCCTGATTAGTTGTGATGCTGACAGCAGCAAATTGTCTGGAAAGCGTACTCAAGTCAGATACCCCATTGACTGCATCAATCTCAAAAGTGTAATTGGTATGTGCCAAAAGATCCACTACTGTCACCGTGGTGTTGCTGAGTCCAGTCTGACGGGGTAAGAATCGCACGTTATCACTACACGGCTCACACATCTTGATGTTTCCTCCACATTTTTTGCAAATGATGTTGAAAGTGACATCTTTCCGACCTCCAGTGTCAAGAGGCCAGCTCCAGTCCAGGATAACGGACGTCTCATTGATGTTAGAGATAACGTTTCTTGGAGCAGATGGTGGTCCTATAAAAGCAAATGGGAAATCAGAGGGATGAGATTTTCCATAGTGCTCTAAGATGGGAGTAACAAGGCCACAAAACCAGTAAAAAATATAAATAACCAAACACTTCCAGTTACTCGCTGTAGAGACTGCTGAGATATTTCACTGGACTATAAACCTAGACTATCAAGGACCATGTTTTCTTATAGACAGAGGGTACTCTCAGGGTGCAGTCCAGGATTAAGGGCTGAAAATATTGGTAGCAATTTAAAAATTGTAGCTCTCCTTCTGAAGTCTGACAGAGAATAAGAAGGAGAAGATGAAAATAGCAGGACAGAAATCCATTCCACCAATTTTTGGTAGCCTGTCCAACATGTAAGAAGACATGGGAGGCAGTGGATGGCTGACTGCAATGGGACATGACAGGAAGCAAGCAAGCTGCTGAGATACAGATGGAGGAGCAAGAATGACAGCCCCGAGCATAATGATGCTACTCACTGGTGCAAGCCATGGATGGAGGGTCTTTCTCAGAGCGAAAGTAATTCTTTTCACACCTGCAGTTCAGAGATGCTTCTTCATAGGTAGAGCTGTGAGGTGGGCATTTGGCACACTTCACATTGCCAGCAGAGGCTTTGTAGAACCCAGGTCGACAAGCTGAAACATAATGAGAATATAACTTTAAATTCCATGGACATTTCCTTGATTTTAACTTGTGACTTTACTACTGCCCTGGGACCTATCCATATATAGATCACATTTTGCAGACATCTATGGCTTAAAAATACAGATTTTTCTTATAACGAGAAAGCTGATGGAAATAAAACCTCTTGGTAGAAGGGAGCTCTTCATGCATCAACTTGAATTTGCATTTAATTTTGCCTGGAAAACTAAACAGTGTATTGCTCGCTAAAAAGAAACATTTTCTATGTTGCATTTTGAGAACTTCACTTATTTTTCTTCTCTTCTGTTTCATTTAACCAAACATTGTCCCTATACTGCATAAAAAACTAACTTTATTCTCCCTCCGCTACCAAGGTTTGCTTACAAGGGCACGCTAATTGCAAACTATGTCT
>NW_008607484.1:108691-121506 GCF_000691845.1 Merops nubicus | reverse complement strand
GCAGGACTAAGCAAGCCAAAACTAAGAAAATAACCTGAACAAGGAAAGATCTATTCCATTTCTGAAGGACTATGCATCAGGCTCAATGAGTTGCCTCTGACACTAACTGGAACTTGTGTGGTCTATAAGAGGATGATGTTTTTTACATTAACTCAGTCCTCTAGGGATGGTGCTTGACCCACAAGAGCTGCTTCTGAAAAACTCCGGGTTGTAGTGTTTCATTAACATGGGCACACTCTTCTCTTTTTTAACTGGTTATCCTTTTAGGCTGATTGATGTCTGTTTTGTATCAGAAGAAAACAGCCTTTGAAGGAATTATAGAAATGACCAATTTAGTAAATAACTTTTGAAAAACCTAAGCAGAGAAATAACATTGTTAACTTCTTTCCACCAAGATGATGCCACCATCTGAAAATAAAAAAATAATTAAAAGAAACCAAAACTAAATAAGAATCATCAGACTCTACTGTTCAGCTGCTGTTCCCCCCTGAGTAATAGAAAGAAAATCATGACTTTTTTTTTTTTGTCTGGAGCTCAGACAGTTCAGCTTAGATGCCCAGGACCTGCCACTAAATTAAAAGCAAATTTAAAACCAAAAGAATGGGTCCACCATTCTTGACACAAGCATAGAAAGGGGCACACTTTTGTCTTTGCTTATGGAGATTAACTGATTCATAAATGTAGTATAAAATCCAAGACACAAGATGACACGGTCATTTGTGTTCATTCATGCACTGCTGTGTCTGGATAGTCAGACCGAGGTTGAGGAAAAGGTCAGAATAAAAATCCCAGCATCTTTGTAAGTGATGGAGAAGAGAGGGAAGCTGCAGCATTAGACTGGATGTTCAGCTTCCACATTACTGCTCATAACCAAAACCTAACTCTGTATCTGCGTTAAGCAAATTTGATTAGTTCCTGGTGCCAAACACCTAAATGAAACTCACTGGCAAGTAGAGAGAGAACAAAGTTTTGTACAGTTGTATGTCCTACTCAGAAACATCTTAAGAAAGGAAACCTTCCTCACACTTTATTGAACACAGAGTGAGAAGCATGAAACATTTCACAAGGAGGCATTAATCTCAGCCATTCTTCAGCACTTCACAGCCCTTGCAAATCCAGGCGCCTGGCTGCAGCTGCTACCTCTGGCTTCTATGCTAGCAAAGCAGCTGGGAAAGACACCTCTCACTCCAAGTTCTCTCCTGCAAGCCCTGAGAAAAAAATTCCCAAGGAGGCATGGGTCCAACAGGAAAGCAGAATTGCTAAAAATGACCTTGCGGTGAAGTTCACAGAGACTAATGCCAGCCCACCTGGCTCAGGATCTGCCTCAGCCCGTCCTCCCTCAGCCGGCATTTCTTATGCTTCCATCTCCTCAAAGGCTGCAAGGGGGTTTGGAGATTTCTGTTTAACTTGAGGAATAAAGGAAATCTAAGCCCCTCTTAAAAACCTCCACTAGGAGAAAACACAGCAGGAAACCAAGTTGGGTTTTTTGGTTTTGTTGTGATTGTTGCAGCCTTTTAAGACTCAGATCTCATTCCCTCCCAAAGACTGCCCCATGATACACGTGCTGTACCTACAGTGAGCCTCTTTGCTCTCTCTCTGGCTGACAGAAGAGCCTCACATATTTTACTGTCTCTGGGCACAGCATGGCCCTTGCAGAAAAGCCGAGCAGAAAAGATCAGCTGCCAATCCCACTCCAACCAGCACTAGTAACTAAGCAAACACATTAAGGAATAAACGTTGCACTACATCTGTCCAGCTAATTACACTGCACTTTCACAAGTAAACCAGCTTGCATTACAAGAGGACAGATTTTTCAGGGTGAGAAAGAGAAAGGCAGGAAACTGCTCCATTAATAAATGCTTCTTTCATCCCTCACGTGAAAAGTCATATATCTCCTTTAAGAAAAGGTGTTGGTGGTGTGGGGCAAGATAAAAAGAGAAGAAGAAAGAGAGGCATGTAGGAAGCACTCTGGTAACACGAGATCAGGCTGCTGCTTTTCCAGAAGGACAGGAATGTCACCATTTTGCACTTCTGCTATCATGGTACTGAGCGAGCAGCTGGTGAGCAGGGATGAGCCTGCTGCCCTGGAATGCCTTAGCAAGGGCATCCCAATCTTGTATCTTCCCCTCAGGCAGTCTCATACCTTTTGCCTTTGTCTGTCACACCAATTTAAGATTATTCACAACTGCAGCCCAAACGATAAAAAAAAAAAAAATGCAATTACACTTGAAATTGAAGCATGGAAAGGGCGATGCCAATAGAAAAAGTTGTCAATGTACTTACAATTATTATTCTTTTCCCAGTAATTTTTTAAATTCCAATATATAAGAGGAAAAAAAAAAATGAGGCATTCAGGCATTCATTTTTTTCTACATCAGAAAAATTCAATTACATGAATTGAAGGAAGAAGGTTTGGCTTTTTGAGGTGAATACCATAGCTTTGGTTTCAGTCAGGCTGAAAATAAAAGGACTAGCTTGGGAAGTCTCCACAGAATCTGTAAATTCAGCATGGGAAGCAGCTGTGAATAGCAGATGTTTTTTTCCTCAACATCTTCTGCTGGAAGATAAGAAAATTTCCTTTCACTCACAAGTGGAACAATGCAAGAGGAATTAGATGTGATGGGCCAGGAAGAAAAACCTCTTGGCACACTAAAAGGGAGTAAAGGAAACCTTGAGTATTTCCACATACAAGACAAACTATATAGCAGCAAGGCTGTCTGGTCTTTAGTCAGGCTGCTTTTTAGTCTTGACTCAGATGCCCAATACCTGTTGGCCTCTGTGACTCCTGTGATAACTCCACATTGTAACATTATTTTAAAACTGTATGCAGCATGATTTCAATCTCTTATTTAGAGGGTGCGCCACACTGACGTTATTGAAGTCACCTACTGGTAAGATTTTCAGGGCTGCAGTTGTCCTTGTTACTGTATGAAAATGAATTTCTGCAAGCTGTAACTGATGAGTCTGTCTCGGAGACAGAGAGCACGAAAAGTTATTTCAGTCAATGAAAAACAAATGCCTGTAGTAATCTATGGTAGTTATTGTTTAATGAAATGTGATTGTCCTTTGAAAAACAAAGTGAATTTTGGTTCTAACTAATCTGTTTGAGATTAAAACATGGTCCTAATTAAGGATTAAATAACTGATGTAAATTTGAATTAGTTTTAAATTAAAATATAAAGCTCTTAGTAAATAGGAGCATTTTAGTATTCAGTCCCTTATACAAAGAGCAACATCCCCAATTCCCAGCCGTAAATACCACCTAATGGCATGAGCCCATGCTACCTGAGCAGATGACTTCCCAGCCTCAGTACTCCAGGCCATAGCATGTGTAACAATACAGACAACAGTAACCCTGGGACAAGCCTCCTGTCCCTGTCCCCAGCAGAGAGGACAGGGAAGCATCCACCATGTGCGCAGTCCGTGTTAGAGGGGCTTTGTGAACCAATCCCACTTGGCTGACCAGTGGAAATGGCAAACCAATGGGCAGCAGTAGAAGTCCTTATGCTGAGCCTGAAGACACAGGATGACCTTTGGCTGTGCAGCTGTGCTACAAAGTGAATTCAGCTGACTGGCTCACCTAGATGCCCATGTAGAGACTTGTATCTTTGCAATGTTCCCAGATTCCTTTTCAAAGGATTTACACAGCTCTTTTTTCTCACTACGCATATTATGGTCATGGTCTAGAGGTGCAAACAGCACGATGTTCATCACCAGTAACAGAACTGCACGTTCACCCACCCATACATACATGCGCACACACAAAATGAGACGTAACATAGCTGTCAACTTGTGAAAATGGGTGGCATAACAAGCAGCATAGATTAACCTTATAAAACTTTCAAAACCATTTTACTTCCTTCAGGCAAGTAATTTCTTTCCCTTCTTGCACTTGTTTTTATCTTTGAGAAACAAAAAGGTGAAAATCATGCTTAACTTTAAATGAAGATTTCAAAACTGTTCATCTCACACTTCCATCACAAAGTAGAGGTAAACTAGATATAAATAAGAATGGTTTGTTATGATGAGGGTGGTGAAACACTGCAACAGGTTGCCCAGAGAGGTAGGAGATGCCCCATCCCTGAAAATGTTCATGGTCAGGTTGGATGTGGCTCTGAGCAACCTGATCTAGTTGAAGATGTTCCTGGTCACTGCAGGGAGGTTGGACTAGACGACTTCTAAATGTCTCTTCCAACCCAAAGCACTCTATGATTCTATGAAATTATATCCAGCCATTTGAGTTACTCTCTATATATTAAAAATAACGCTATATGGAGACAGTATAGTTCTGGCTCAGATACATGAAGTGTAAGAAATGAAGACAGAATTCTGGCTTGAGTCATCCCACCCTCAGCTTGTATCACATCATTCACAACATTGAAAAGGTCTACTTTTGTCCTCACTTGTTCATTACAGCAACCTTCTCAGCACGAAACAATACCTTATAATGTAGGTTTCCTGCAAAATCTCTCAAAGCAGACAATTAACCTTCAGCATTGTCCATTACTATATCCAAAGCCACATCATCTATGGCATTACATATGTGCATATGCTCTCTCTCTCTTGGGCCTCCAGGTACCTCCTTTCATACCCACCTAGCCCAAATAGGCTTCTAAAAATTGCAGTGTATTTTTGATTCTTAATTCCATTGAAATTAAGGCACACTTTTGGTCACCAGATCTGAATAAACAATAAGACACCACTTAAGGGAATAGGTCTCAAAGCTAAGTACTGCTCCTTGCAGTAGAAATAGAGGTATGGGGCTGAGCGTCACTGCTACAGTTTGACAAATCCCTGTGCCTGCTGGGGAGGAGGAAGAGGAGGATGAGGCAGGGGCATTCCTAATGCTTGCCAGCTGGGGATCCCCACTAAAAGCTAATGCTGCACAAGCACAGCACGTCTTCTCTGTGCTGGGCTGTGGTGCTGGCACATGCACTCACTGACTCTGCTCAGGGAAGGAGGAAAATAAGATTGAGAAAGACTTTAATGAGGGCTGAAAACTCTGGTGAGGATGGACCCCGTTAGTGCCAAAGCAAGAATATCCCCAAGAACAGGTAACAACATTGGCCTTCTTTCACTGCCCCTAAGATTCTCTTCTGTTTGTTGAGGAAATAAAACAATTATTCTTAACATTCTTTGTATTATTTACATTGTCTTTCCTGTACTCTTCAGCATACTGAACATAACACCTGAAATAATTGCAAAACAAGTAGTGCTGGGAGCAGCAGCAGGAGCAACCTAGCCATTTTTGCTACGTGTTGTAAGCAAATCAATAAAAATCTTGCCTTTTCTGTGCATAGACATACTTTTTACTCTGAAAATCCAGGCACAAAACTAAACGTTGTATTTCAATACTAAGGTGAATTCTACCACTCCTTTCACTATCAGTTGTGCAATAGTGCTGGAAAAAATGCCACTGTTCATTACTGTAGCTTCTGTTTGATGGGAAAACGGCTGCAGAAGGAAGCACGCATCATGTACGTTTGCATCTTCAGACTGGAAAATGAGTAATCCCAGCCAAAGCCACTGACAGATTTGGAGAACTACTGCAGCTGTCTGCTGCTAGAAGAAATCATCAACAAAACTGGTGCAATTTTCCTGTCACTAGGCCTTCTCTAAGAGTAAGAGGCCAATCATCTGGGGGCTCAGGAAATGATCTCTCCTCTCTCCAGCCCTCTCCTCCTACACCCCCAGCCTCTGTGCCAGCAGGGCGGACTGTGCGGTATGCACAGGGCAAGGATTCAGTGCAATGCGACACTGAAATGCCTCCAGGAAAATACTCCTCAGAACGAGCACTTTTCATTTTTTATACCTGAAAGCTGCTGCTAGCACAAAAAACATTCAGTAGTATCTAATCTAACTCATGAGTAAATTTCTGATTTTTCCTCCCCACTTCATCTTTTATAGTGATCTGTGACCTTAACATATTTTAATCAGATGCTTTTTAAATTGGCTTTATTCCCAGGTCAAGTCATTCAGCAGAAACAATTCCTGTTCTTTGTTTAATAACTGTTACTGGCAGACATATTAATTATATGTACATAAGAGATAGCTTTATCCTGAGGGAATAACACTGCACCTTTCAGCTGCAGTCTGTAATAGCTCCATGTTATGCCTTGCAGGCTTCTGTATCTCTTCTTATGAAGTGCATTACAGTTGTGATTGCTACCAGGAATATGGCTGAAAGTGCAGCGGCAGAGGCAGCAGGTCTAAAACACAGTATTACAGCAAAGATACTCCCACTTGTAGGTACACAAATATTTTGTTTCAAAATGCGTAAGGTATTTCAGTTTCTTGGCAGGCAGTTTTGGGGAAAATAAATCTTTCATTAATAAGAAAACATTGGAACTACAGCCACGATTCAGAATTACAGCAAAATAAACAACGTTCTACCTTAATTCCACCCTTACTTAGTGAATCACTTAAACAAGTATTTAAACATGGAATTTAATAAGCCCATGTTTATAAGCAGTCTTTCACTTCCCCTAAACAAGATATTTTCCTGAAGTAAAGCCTAGGCACACTGAGATAAAGCAAGCTATCATTTTGTCACACAAAGAAATTCCATGTTCTGTTTTTTTTTTTAAACTTAATTTAATCCACACAGAGATGAAAAATAACTTCCTAATTCAGGAAGCATTTAAAAAAAAAAAAAAAGATCTAAATTAAAGCAATACCCAAAAAAAAAAAGAAATAAAAAAACCCCACCAGCATCAATTTGAACCAAAAAAGTTTGTACAAACACACACACAAGGAAGTTTTAAATGTCAATTTGGCAAGGATAAAAAGTAAAGAGATACTTTTTCCTTGAACTAAAATTGCGCTATAGACTCCTCTAAGGCAAACTAGACATAGGATCTCAACAACTTCAAACAATAAATGAAAACATTTAGCAAACATCAGGCCGAGAGTGCCACAAAGGGCTAACTGTGGTACTGCTCTGGTTTAGTCTTTCCTCAGCCTCCTCTCTCTGTGTCAGAACTTTTGAAAAAACAAAAGCACAAACATGAACAAGAAACCAGACACCCCACCTCCCCCCAAGCAAACCAAATAGACATGGTAGACGTGGCAGCCTCTGTCCACAGGACATGAACTCTTAGGAAGATGTTTCCTTTCCAGCTCAGTGGAAAAACTCAAGATACTGCTTGGTAGTCCTCCCAGGCTAGATTTAGCTAAGTAAAAAACCAACTTTCATAACTCTGGGATGTTTATATAATTTCCGTGTGCCTGAACCAGGCCAGATTAACAGTTTAACAATATGAAAGGTAATATAAATAAAGAAGAACAAACAAATTGTTACATGGATTACATCTAGCACTTACTCCGGTGCCTGTCTTGCCTCATGGTAGCGCCATATGAAAGTGCAAGGGAAAGGCCAATAGGGGGTGATAATTTGCAATCCCTCCTTATTTCACACTCATCCCTACCACCTAGATATTATTTCAAAAACCTGAAAACCCGAGGTACAACATATTTTCTAATTTTACTTTTTAACAAAGACTAATTACGACAGTCCTTCACTATACTGTCCTTCATGTAAAATATTCAGTGGTTTTTTGCTAATTATTGGTCTCAACGAATTGCTCTGACACTCATCTCCAGTCTGAGTAGTCATGTATCAACATCCTTCCTTCAGTGTACCTTCAGATCTGGTAGTTTTTTAACCAAATCAATATATCCTTGGTTTTTATTATGAGACAGGAAGACCAGCTGCTCCTGATGTATCCTCTCTAAGCCATTCCATACCTTACAAAGAGCTATCATGAACTTATCTTCTCCATAATGAACAAAAACAAACTTTTCAATCAGCTTTTATAGGAATATCTTCTATGCCTTTGGTTATACTCATCTTTAGTTCTGCAGTGTCCTTTATCAGTTGGAAAAGCTCTTAGTCTTTTCATAATGCTTCTTATTGATTTATATATTCGACTACGTTTTATCTCTTACCCTCTGTTTCTAACACACTTAGGGCTTTGCTTTGTTTTGTTTTTTATTTCCCATTGATCAGGCTCACCTCTCCCAGTCATCTGCCAACGCACATATCTCAATCCAAAACAGTTAATTCAAATGTACAAAAAGTCTACTTTTTCTCTCTTGGAATGAGGGAAGATGATTTCACATTTACTGATACTGAATGTTATTTCTCAACTTTACACCCTTCTTAATGCATATAGGAGAGTGTTTCTGTCTCCCAGTGAAAAAAATTAATGCAGAACAGGCTCCAGATCCAATGTTCTTTCTTCCTGTGACATCTCCTAAACAAAATCCTGCCTGGTGGGTTATGTGATGTTACTAAGAGCTCAGCTCAGCTCCCCAGTGACATAGGTCCACTACTGCAATTAGCATGAATTAGTACTTTTGTTAGTAGTCTCAGCAGAGCTGTCAAATTAATTGGAAAAGAAATTTAACAAATGCCTTTCCCTTAGAGATATTATTTTGGGTCAGGGTTGAAGCATATTGCTTAAGCAATGTGAGGAAGCTTCTGTTCCTTACACCGACGCTGAACCTGTTCTGTTGATAAAAAGAGAAGATTTTGTTTTCTGGAGCTGTTAATCTGGTACCTGTCACAAGCAGCTCACTGATATAAAAAAAGACTAGCAATTTTATAATGGCCAGTGGCTAGAATATCTATACATCCATTATATTCATTTTTTATTAACTCTCTCACACCTCAAAGTTAGTGCTTTCATTTTACCTCTAATCTGCAGAAGTATGCAAAAGATAGTGCACCATTTCCCCTATTTTAAGATATTCCTGAATTCAACCACTGGAGGTAAGACATGGCTAGACATACATAAGCCTTAAGGTTTAGGACGCAAGTACTGGAGATGCTATACAGTCCTCCCTTACAAAAACAAACAAAACCCAACAACCCAAAACAAAAAAACACAAAACACCCCAAACAAAAACTAAACCAAATCAAAAACTTGGCACTTTTAAGCATTAATAAAAGATTAATGGGAGATGAAAAGCTAAAATTGTGTGGCTATGTCTCCTTCGACGAGGGCTACTAAATCCTCTACTACTAAATGTTAGTTTCACTGTCAACTATTGACATACTGCTGCTTGAATTCTCTGAAAGGTGGCGATGGGAAAGGGGGAACTCATAAGAGAAATGGTGCTGCAATAGTAGCTGTTTAAACCTGTATGAAAAAATTCCTATGGTTTCAGCTGCTGGCATTACTTGCTGACACAAGTTTGGGATGCAATTTAGTGTATCAGAACACGGCTGTAATTTGTAACGGTGTCCAAGAAACAGCTGATGCTTTGCGTTAGTGCTGCCATCAGCGCCCCTCAATGGGTGCATCTATGTCAGTGTTTCAGTTCAGATCTGGAGAGCATTTTCAAAGCAAAATCCCATTTCTCCCCTCTTGCCATGACCTGGATCACAATGTAAGGTGTCTCCAGAGTACATGTATAGGAACACTGGAAGATGCACTCTCTGGTACAAGGAGTCTACTGGACCTGACTAGAGATATTCTGGAGTAAAATATAGTATAATGGTTGTGGAATTGGCACAGAGTCCTTCCTATCAACTACTTAACATTACTGATCTGCTCCTGCTTGGCGACACTACTTGCAAATGTAGATTTAACTCATGATTGCCAGCCTCCAAGTAGCTCAGCACAGTCGGTGTTGCTGAAACTGTTACACATTCCCACAAGAACAAAGCAGGAAAAAGCCCTGGTAATGGAAAAAGAGGATGGTTTTATTATTGTAAAGATATTAAACATAAACCCACAAATAAACAGACATTATCGTCTGTATTTTGCTATGTTTAATAGGACATGGAATAGGCACAGAGATGTTTTGGAGATTACTAAAGACAGGCTTTAATCAGAAGACTAAAACATTATGGCTCTGTCATCATCATAACAACCTCTCTTCTTCATGTGCCTTTTCCAGTGACTACATTTTCATCCTTCCAGTGGAAAGCTTGAAAATTAAACAGTTATGGCCTCTGGGGACATCTGTGCACTGACAATCTTCTCACAGCTGAAAGGAAAAGCCCAAGATTTTTGCAAAACTATCAAATCAGTCAAGTGTAGTATTTATACACAGTGTGCTTTAGCTTTTATCTGGACCTTAGTAGTATTTTGCCTTTTTAGAAGAGAACTCTTAGTTATTTAACGTGCATTCTCTATGCACGTATTAAAAATGTCTAGTTTTGCAAGGTAACCAATTATCCACTGAACAAAAAGACAATTAAATGTAAATTAACACACACACGCCCCCCCAAACACAGTCCAGCATTTTTATTCACTAGCTCGATACCTGTGTGAATTCAAGGGGGAATAGAATCTTAGTTGTTTAGAAAACAAAGAATCAGATATACTGCATTTTACAAGGCATTTGTTACAGAATTAAATGTCTCCTTATAGTGGGGAAGCTTTAGAAACAGTAATAGCAGCAAGAACTCAATATTTTCCAACAGCATTCACTCTGCAGTGCAGAAAATTCATCAGAAGGGAGAGGAAACTAAATTTCTAATATTGCATTCTGTATACATTTTCTCTAACAAATGATACTATGTGCTAGTATAAAATGTCCTGTATTCAAATAACAGTTTTCAATTCCACTGAAGCTCAACACTAGCAGCATGTTAGCACCAGTACACTTTATGGGGAAAAGAAATGAAAACTAGTATTAAAATATATTTCATGACTCTACATTGTTTTACACAAAAAGCTTTTCATGTATAGATATCATATAATTTTCTGACTGAAGGAAGAGTATTGTAAACACAAAGGATTTAATGACACCATTGCTTTTCATTTTGCTACTTCTTGCTTTAACAACTCAAAAGCTGAAACCAAGGATGCTGAAAGGACATACAGACTCCTCAAAACTTGAAAGCATTTAGGCAAACCCACCATGAGACACAAAATTCTGCAAGAAGGTTTGTGGTGTTTTGTCTTTTTTTTTTCCCCTACTAGGAATATTCATACTTACTCCCACTAGAATCCTTTGGAGCTGACTAAGAATTTTGACCAAAACACTCTGCAGTTGAGCTGAAGTAATTTTTGTGCTTTATCCTGGAAATAGGAAAGTCAGGTTATGGCTGGTTATTTTGTTTAGCAAAACTCTGATCAGAAAACTGTTTCTAAAAGGCATATTTTACTTCTTACCAAATCAGGTCATAAAACCCGATGGCAAGTTTGATAATGAAGTAAATTATATGGTAGGATATTGAACTAAAATTGAATCTTACTGGGTCAGGGCAGTCCACTGCTGTCTGGATTGTTAAGTGATATACCATCACTCTGATGTATATAAAACACAGGAAATTGTTGCATATTAATAGAATAGTAGTTTAATCATCCCTCTGACCAATATATTCAGCACAGACATATTTTTATCTGGTTTTAACTCTACTGAAAGGCCTATATTTTACCATTTAATAAAGCCTTTTAAATATTTTATTATGTGCAAAAATTAAAACAAGTTACAGACATAGAAAGTAGAGCATATCTCAAGACAATTAAAAGGTTTTCTTCTTTCTTGGCTAAGCCACTAATTCAGTTTTTGTATTATTTTAAAGGACAATAAAGTATCTAGAATAAAACTCTCTGCACACTCTAAAATTACAGCCAAATACTGCAAAATAACACATAAAGCCATACAGTACCAATTTTCTTGCCTCCAAGAGACTGGACACAAAATATTTGCTTTATTG
Organism: Merops nubicus; assembly: GCF_000691845.1. Taxonomy (NCBI): domain Eukaryota; kingdom Metazoa; phylum Chordata; class Aves; order Coraciiformes; family Meropidae; genus Merops; species Merops nubicus. The sequence goes on along the minus strand of NW_008607484.1, from coordinate 109,829 downwards.
TTAGCTGAAAAACCAAGTTAAATCAGTTCAGATAACTGAATAATATTCTTATCAGATTGCTTTAGGGAAAGCTATAAGGAAAGTATACCTGAGTCCTCTACTCTTTTTCCCTCTACCACTCTGTATGTTGGTTTCTTGCTCTATGTCTCCCCACCCTGATTCACATAAATTTCCTTGCAAAGCCTAGGGCATTCAGAGGTTCAGGAAAGAGCAGGTGGAGCTTGCAAAGGCACAGAGCCTCACTGACCACAGTGTCCCCGACCTCAGAGCACATACCTGAATGCACTCTCAGCAGTTCTATCCATAACAATAAACAGTAAAGGATGGATGACCTCAGCATTATGTAACCTGGCATATACAGCATATTTCTAAAAACACCAAGGACTATGTGGAAGAACATGAGCAGAGTAGCTAATTTCTTCATTGAAAACAATCAAGAAAAGTCTGTCCTTGAAAAATTAAGTTCTCATTATTAATATGACTTCAGTCAGGACAACTGGTTTCCAGCACACAGACCAGTGTGAGGTTTTTGTCACTGAATACTACATTTGAAAAAATTGCCAATTGTACATCCAGCAGTAGACGTCGCTGGGCATTGGATAAGAATCTCCTTTTTCAGACCTCAGTTCTTAAATTTGAGCCACACTGACACAAATAAAATGACAGTAATGCCATTGCCTTGCATTACAGAAAAGGTTCTGAGGTAGACCACACACTTAAAAATGACCTTTTTTCAACAAAGAATATATAAAAAACAGAGACAAATGAGATCCTAAAAATCCATGCTGTCCTCCCAAGATGACACTAAGAGAATGGGAACAAGGTTCCTCCTTGACTCAGTAAGTGGTTACATGTCTCACATCCATTACTAACCGTATGCATTTCTGAGAAGCCTGGACTGACAGAAATCTATACCTGAGGTAAAGACTTTGCACATTGGTTAGATCATACTTAAGCTTCTTGGACACTGGAGAAGCTCCTAGCCCCATGTTGGGGTGCTGTGTAGGCTGCAAGTAGAAGCCACTTCCCAAGGCAACCTGATGCTTTGGTATGGCTCTTCCAGAGCCTGCACAAGGATTCAGCATGGGACAACACTGGGCTACTAGAAGAGGTTGTGTAAACTGTGTCTGTCTGCAAA
>NW_008607484.1:78726-108660 GCF_000691845.1 Merops nubicus | reverse complement strand
TCAGCAGACCATGAACTCTTATTTTAGTACCAAAACCACAGAATAAGTTCATGTGCCAGCTGTAAGCATCCCACATGCAGTTGTTCTACGTAAATGGCTTTATTCTTCAAACAGATCAATTCAGTTAGTTGAAGTATAATAGAAATCTCATAACAATAAATGCAAAAACATTCATAAACATGCTTCGTAGCAAATATAAACCTTAGTGCCCGTGTAAGTCAGTAACGGTTTTATACATTTTTTTCTTGCTCCTCTCCTTGCTGTCTGCGCTGTATGTCAGATTAAAAGTCTGCAACGAGGGATTATGATAGGGAAGAATAACTGCACTTTGAAGGTACTGTCAAAATGCATTAGTGAAATGCCATATGATAGCATAACTAACCTGAAATGATCTTCCACTAACATGAACGTTACTAATACTGCAGTCTGCTGTACTGGCAAGAAGCAGCAAGACTAAGACGGCTTTCCACAGTTATAAACCTGGCACCCCAGATCCAACATCATGCCATAGCAGCTGGCTGAGCACTCACATCCTACCTGGCACCAAGAAAATGGCCCACACAACCCTTCATTTTGGTTTGTTCCCACCTTATAACTGTGCAGTAAACTCCCTTTGGACTGCCTTGAGTACTGACAAAATGCCCTTGTCTGAAGAATGCACAGCCAGCAATGCAAGGGCAGGTGTAAGGGCAGACAGATTTCTCCAGCACGACCACAATTTTCTCTACTGCTCTGTGCCAGATAGACCAGGGATTATGAGCTGCTGTCTTAAGGTCCAGATATGAACATGGACACTGATTTGTACTGATCGAAGCCAGTCACTCTTAGATAAAATTATAGTTTTTTATTTATAGGAAAACTTTGCTTCTACATTAGGACTCACTGTTACAGAATGTTTTGCTCTTTTTCCACTTCTCTTGGTTGCAGCAAACACTGGGTTAAAATGTGTGTACAGCCAATACTTGAAATAATCTAGCAGCAACTAGCCTTGTTATACTTGATGAATAATCTAACTGCAGATCTGCAATACTCACATCAGATTTAATAGCTGCCAACAGTCCCACTTTAGAAAAGAGTGATGCAATGCCTGCAAATTTGTCTTGAGTCTTATTAATCCTCCTGCTACCCTGCAAGCTGTTAGAAACGGTACTGCTCTGCCTGCTCAGTGGCACCCTCCTTTTGCTTTATTTGCTTTATTTTGCTTTTATTCTAACTCCTAGTCTCAACTTTCCAGAAGTTACTCAGAGACTGACAGCACCATGATCCATTCAGTAGGAGACTCTCACACAGCTTAACAGGTGGCCACTTCCAACGTTTAGAAGCAAAGATTAAACTCAATGGATCACCGTGGGGAAGAAGAAACAGCATTTCTCACAGCTGGCTCTTCCAATGAACAGAGGGACACATGGAGCACTTTCTGCATACCCTACAATTCTTTCACTCTGAATCTGCAGGGGGAAAAAATAATTATCTAAAATTCATTGGACGCCTAGTGGCCAAGGGCAGAAATCCTAGAATTCCGGCTTGTGAGATGATTTGTGCCTACCAGTCTTTGTGCTGATCTGTTCTACTGACAGGTCTGAAATGCAAGTTAGTCTCACAGACACGTGACTTCTTAGAGAACTGAAACTACTGTTGCCAATTCTTTCTACCCTTCTGAATATAGCAGTACTTAATATCACATTAACAAATACTGGATTTGCATTTAATACTGAAAATCCCCTCCTCGCACCCTCTCCAAAGCCTTCAATAAAGTTTGGATATTTTTATCTCGCTCTTTTTACAGAGTCTTTTCTCCATCTTTTACAACGGTGGCACAACACAGTCAGAAAAGGAGTTAGGACTAAGCTAAGTAGTAAAGGAAAGTGTGCTATAAAAAACACTTTTCTCCTAAAACTCCTGGATCACAACATGCTAACCCCTCAAGGTTAAGGTAACACAATCCCAGCCTCTGCAACAGTGTAACAAGACTTCCAAAATCCTGGCAGAAAGGCCAAAAAAAAAAAAAAAGTCTCAGACATTAGGAATGCTTATCAATGGCATTTTCACCGTGTATGGCTAACTTAAAAAAAATGTAACAGCAGCTAACACCCAGCAAAACCAACACATTATCACCTTGCATCTGAAACATGGGAAAGGATACAGCGGAACTCCCTTTCCATTTCCCCCTGCTCTTTGACTATTTCAGGTTTTCTTCCAAAGAGAACTTTCTCTGAGAAAAGGGTTAAAAAAGAAAACTGTGGTCCTTTCTAGGGCTGCTTTTGATTAGGTATTTTCTGTTCCCAAAAAGCATTGCACAGCTAAATCAATTTCAAAACAAAGCCTGTAAGGAAATATCAAGTTGAAATTTCTACTGGACAATAAACAGAGGGAAAGAAATATTTAAGAACATAAAGAAAACAGTAGAAAACATTCATAAAGCAATAGAAGAAAAGACTAAATGTTTGTAATTAGCATTTTACCCATCCAATTGCTATTATTTTCAAATAAGCCTACTATCTCAACACTCATTTGCACTGATACCACAGTCCAAGTAAAAAGTAGAATCTGTGTGCAATATCTAAGTAGTACCCTAACCTTACGTACAGGAAAAAGTTACTATGATATTTTCATAACCAAATAGTCTATGAATTCAAGATTATTAAAATAACTCAGTTTTATAAGTGCTCTTGAAATAGTTCCAATGTAAGCAAGGGAAAAGTTGGCTTGGGTGAGCCATTAAGAACCCATGTTATTATTCAGTCTTCATGTTCACTAAATCTAATATTGGCTCTTTGGGGATGGACTCTCAGATAGAAGGACAGTTACACACTGCAAAGTTCAGTGGTGACAAACCTGGATTGACAACCTGGTTATCTAATTGTTAGCAGCAGGGAGCAGCAGTTTTAAGTAGCAAATGAATACATTCGTGGGTTACGCTAAACAAGAATAATTCACAGCAAATTGGAATCAGAAGCACTTTTAATCAGCCACAATCTGAAAATCCTGAATTCCCATTAAAATAAATTGGAATTGCATTTGCTTCTACCTAGTCTGATTTTGACTGCAGGAATGTTCAGTGGCAAAATAAGATTAGCAGGGGGGTTTGGCTTTATCTATAGACTTTATCTCTCTAACTATACACACGAGAATGGGAAAATGAGCATATGAAATAATGCAAAAGTTACAAAAATGTTACTATACAGGCAAGCCTTTTGCCCATATATAGAAAACGGGGTCCAACTCTGAGTCCAAGGGACCTCAAATGACTGATCAGCTACTGAAGCAGTGACTTAGTTCAGGGGTAGATAAAGAGAAGAGAAAACAAAAAGAAGGAGGCGAAGGGGAGGAAACCCATTCCTCGGGAAAATGTAGGCTGTTTCCAGAGGTGACACCAGTGAAAGGGAACATGATCAGATTATAAATGATAAATCAATCAGCATGGGAGAAGCAGGTACGTTAATCTGGCCTCTGGGGAGAGACTGGAACTCCTCTCAAGGTTCCTGCCTGTGCACTTTGATAACTTGGTGGTAAGGTCCTTCACTACTATTTCCCACCTCAAAACAGGGCCAGGAACTTTTTGGATGGGCCTTGAAAACACACGAGAAAGAAACACCTTGGCATCATCACATATTCACAAGTAGAAAAACAGATACAAAAAAGTATTTAGGATGGATCACTGTCAAGAAAAAGACACCAGATTAAAAAATCACTTGTGCCCATCCATTCTACATGGTAGTCTCTAGATTTTGTAGAATTAATCTAGTATAACTAGTATATAAGGGATTTTTTTCTCATACAGCAATTGCTACAGAAATCTGTTTCAGTATTTTTCTTAACTATATCATCATATTTGAAGCTGAAGCTTTGCATTTTTATAGGCAGCAATAAAATAAGACCATTTCTCCTTCCCACCAACTGAAACATATTCCTAATGTGTCCATAATAAGTACCTGTAACTAAATAAATAGATTTTTTTTTTCAAAATCTCATTTAAAAATCCCCACTTTTCTGCTTGTTTGTGTTTTGCTTCCCACCCCCCTCTCGCCTTGGGTTATGTTTAGCAGTAGACAATAGAGTTGAAACATGACTGATGAGCCACATTGTAAGAGGTTATCATGACCAGCAGTAACTGTATTTGTGAATGCTTGGTGTAAATATGAGACCTGCTTCAAATGCACTTGTGTCAGCTTCCTTCGTTGTTTACCGTGGGCTACGGGCATGGCAGATCCTCACCCTTCTTCCACACCATGACTTACTCAGCTGCAGTAACTCCTGTGGTCCCAACATCTAAGAGAACAACTGCAACCTGTATTAAACCATTGCAAGTTTTCAGGAGGTCCAAAGTAATTCAACCATGTGCTCTGCTCTGTACTGAAATATTTAATAAAATTCTATTTTGTTTTGCTGATGCTAATCACATTTCAGGTAACTACTAGAGAAAGACGGACCACCTAAATGTGTGTATTAACATACTTCGGTTCCACGCCTGTAAAGCTCTCTGCACATCTTTTGCTTAACAGTTGTTTCTATCAGCTTATCTTAAATAGCTTCTTAATCAATTCCAGTTAAAACTAAATTAGCCTGAAATTAAGCCAGGATCTATACAAGGGTAGCGCTAGCTTAAATAAATCAACCAACCACCTCACCTAAAACTACACAGCATCTTTATGTGCTAAACAAGAATATAAGCACTAAATCCAAGTAAGAGTTTCTTAAATCAGAATAATGTCCACATATGTGTTTGCAATTATCTAATTAAGTTGTTCTTATTAATCAGGACATTGGTGTATCTAATAGAAAATTTGGATGTAAGCCAACAAGATTTCCTGATAAATATAGATAAAAAATCTACTCTAAAATACATATTACAAAGTGACTGATTTTGGCACTTATAAAATTTCTGTGGGAAAATCCCACAGAAAAGAGGCCAAACCCATAAAAATTCTACAGCAGTAGCTGAATGATTTAATTCCCACATTTTAGGACAGGACTGCTGAGTCCCATCTTGCCCTATTTTTCCATTCTCATTGTTTTTCCACAGTAGTATCCCAGAACTTCTCTATTGTTTCTACTTTGCTTTCTTTACTTAGTTGAGTATTTCTTGAGTATTCCCCAGCTCAGAGCCATGGCACCATTATAGCTCCTGTGACAGATCTCACACATTCAGTCTCTCCTAGCTGGACACCCTAGTATGCAAAATAAATACCACTAAAACATCACAGCTGTGTTCTCCTGTTCTCCTTTTCCTTTCATCTGTGCAATTATATCACAATAATGATTTTCTGTGTTTGTCTAAAGGCTTATTATCATGTAGATACAGCAGAATATTTCCAAAATTTTCCAAAGTATAATTTTTACTTTTCCTTAGAGGTAGTGGCTAGGAAGGATTTCTCAAATGTCCTACAAATGAGACTTTTAGCTTCACAGTTGCTTCTAACGTGCAAGTCACCCATTCAGCATTCTTATTTTGAAGTTGGTTTGCTTTGGGCTTTATTTCCTTTAACATGAACTTCAGTGAATGAAGCTGATTCTAGAATAACCTCCACTTTGGACAACGACTGACTTCTGTTAGGCTGATCTATGTTGATTCAAATGGCTCTTGTTAACGGGTATTTCCCAAGACAAATATGACTTCATATATATTTATTGATATTTATTAATATATTTTTATATGAGATTCTACAACATATCCTAAACCAATAACATTAGAAACTTAATACAGTCATTTTCAATGTTAGCATGTTGATTTCCTTCAGCTACCTGCTGTTTAATTAAGTTAAACATAGCTGTTTGAATAGCTGAGATACAGAATTGCCAGACATTACTAAGGACAACCTGTGGTACTGTGCAGAAATCCAGATTGTCTTCCACATAAAGCAGCAGACTACAAACATACTCTTATTTCAGAATAATCCCTTCTTGGAGTTCAAGATTTCTATTATCCTACACTCAAAAAAGTGGCCTACTGAGTTGCAGTCTATCCCATCTCTTTAGAAGTATTTTTTCATTATACAACTCCAAGATCCAAAACTCTTCCTTATACAGCTGTTGGGGCTGCAGTTTGCAGCTACACATGACTGGACCTGGGCACAAGCAATGCAAAGCGCCTTGGTTATCCTACCCACTTATTTTCTGTTGCCAAGATCAAGACGTAGCACAGAAGAAAGGTAATAACATAATAACATTCTCAGGTTTATTTTACTGGTGAACTTGTGTATTCATAATGAATGAGACAAAAAAAAAAAAAGTGAAAGATGATCAGTTACAATAAGCTGCTGAAGTTTTATTCAAATAGAAAGGATTTGACATGTAATAAAAAAGAAAATAGCCTTTAGATCAGCACTGCCAAAATACAGCATAGGAACCTGCATAGAAAATACTTCCCAAGATAAAGGGGTAAGCTGGCAGAACAAGCACAGGCATTGCCTAATGAGAAAATAAGTACAACCACATTCAGAGACATACTGGAACATCATCAAGGCAGTATCTGAATTCTCCAAGGACTACTAGGCAACTCCAAGGATATTACCCATCCCTATAAAACGTCCTGGGCTAATGCTATTGCAGATGTGGCAAATGCAGTTGACAAGACTAGATAAATGGATTTAAAACTTCAGTGAGTCCATATGGGGAATTTCAGAGAATCAAGGTTGCACAGAGAAGACAAGCTAACCAAAAGCAGACAGTACGAAACTAAGGCCATAAATTGCTGTGCAATGGGATACTTCTGCAGAAAAAAAGCCAGTACAGAGTTGGTATGTTGAATGATGGGCTGCATCAAGATCATATTGTTGAATTTCATGCATCAGCAAGACTGAAGCTACAATTAGAGCATTTTACATTCTTATTGAAACTTTAAAAAATACTACTGCATTAGGGAGAGAACAGTGAAATTTCTGTGTTGGAGCTGAAGAAAAGAGTACCCTTCCCAGACATGTCCAATCTTTTACCCAGTATGCTGGGAGAATTTGGTGATGAGGCGCATACATACAGTGGTTTATACTTAAAACACTGACCAACTCTGTCCATAAAAGCATCCAGAAAATGTCAGGAAACAAAATAGTATATTTGTTTAGAAAGTATGATTTTTTTTTTTTTTAAGTGGTTTCAACAGCTAAGCAGGGGAAATGAAAAACCTGCTAAAATTTAACATTATTCGTAAAAGCCTAGAAGGTATTCATAAAAAGTGAGGCAAGTGCAGAAGAAAAATGCCTGTACTCAAGAAAGTAAAGCTAACATCTTAAAAGATAAAAAAGGAAACTACTAAAAACAAATAGTGTAATAATTTGGCAAAGGAGATTCTGAGATCACCATTTCAAACAGAGGTTTCAAGGTTGGTGTGACAAAGAACTACTGTAGAAAACTAGCAATATTATCATGTAATAATCCAAAGCTAAGTACAAAATTACTCCAGAAGCTCTTTTTCAGCCCTAATATCTCTGACTCTTACTTTCAACCTTTGCCATGACATGATTCCGTTATAAACAGAGACGTAAAATGACCTTGCTCCCTGTCAGGCATTAGACAAGCAAGTGTGAGCACCACTGAAACACAGTTACGACCACATCTTGAGAACACGTGTTCTGGGACCTTGGAGTCTCCTCTTGCAAAGTATAATTTAAATTACTTGAACAGCTTTGTTTTTACCATCTAAAACTCAAGTGTCTTGGCAGAGCAGTTGAGAAACCTTGTTGCAGCACTTCTCTACTCTGATCCTGGCATGAACTACCGTTGTTAATCCTTTGCTTTCCTAAGAACTAATTTCATTATTATTTTAAATAGTCATGGCAGATGCTGAACTGGTGCTATTCATGCATGCACAGAGAGATAAGAGGCTCTCTTTTTGCCCAAGTGATGAAACTGCACTGAAAGCCAATATCCTTCAGTTATGTCTTTTAATCCTAATATTCTCATAAATAAGATACTTGCAGAAAGAAAAAAAAAAAAAAAACAACACACATTTAAATGCACAGTAAAAATGCAAAAGATTTTAAGAGTAGATTTCAGATTGAGCAAAGAATTATCTACAGTCCGCTATTCATTATCTTCAGAGAGGACATTAAGATCCTTCAAAGTTTTAACTACCAATATTAAATTTGACAAAAACAAGAGGGGGGAAAAAAAGTTACAGAAATAAAATAAATACTGTGATAGAGCCACATGAACTACACCAGAAATATTATGTTTATCTGGCTGTGCAAAGTTTGGAGAAATTCTCTGATGATTTATTTACCATGTGTGTGTTTGGCAAGCTTAAAGAAAGGTGTCAAGGTAGCAGCACAAACCACCCCAAATCATATATTTAGGGCTATACCACAAGCAAACAAATCTTTTCAAATCAAATTACTTCATTTCAAGCAACCATTCTCAGTAAAGATAGAAAATTAATTTGCTTTTTTGATGTCAATACATTGCAACTGTACTTTAGGAACAGGCTGCTACATGGAGACTACTAAAATAGAACTGCTTTTGAATCAGTAATGTATAAGCAGGTGGGAGGTAACACTTCACAAACAGAAGAAAAAAAAGAGGCAGAAAGCAAAAATAAGATAAAAGGCAACCAGCCCCAAAGGAGAAAATAGCCATCTTCAGAAAAAAAAAACCAAAACTATAAGTAAGCTTAAGATGCAATTCCCATTTTAAAAATGAAGTGTTAAATAAAGCCATTATTCACTGTCCCATGACAAGTATACAGCTTCTTAGAGATTATGCAGAGTCTTTTTTGTGGTATTAAAAATGAACAATTTTTTTAAAGAATGGAGGCATCTTATCTTTTAGACAGGGGAAAAGGAACCGGTTACTGTATGTACATCATAGTTGTACTAAACTTTTAGAAATACAGAGCCTGGAAGCTACACTTTCTGCATCTATAAAGTGCAAGTTAAGCACACACTATCATGGGAAGATTTTTTTGAATATTTATGGATTGAGCAGGGAACTGCTGGCAATTCAGATAACAGTCATTTTGACACTTTTACATGTTATAGTAATGTCTTTCTTTAGTTATACGGTGTTCTCTTGCTAATAAGTAGCATCCTCTTGAAACTGCTGTTTCACTGTCTGCATGGCCTTTGGATTGATAAAACCACTATTTGATGTATATATAGAAAATAATACTCTTTCGATATGTCTTGTATCCTTTGTCTCCTTTCCAAAACTCAGCACAGCATTCTGAGTTTCACCCTCGCATGCTGGGCATTATTTTAGTCTATGACCAAAGGTTTTGCAGATATGGTGCTGCTGCTTTGACTTTCAAAATATGTGGAAACTGAATGCTTAAACGTAACAGGCAAGAGACACTTGGACTGGAGTCACTAACAGACATGAAGCAGTAATAAGTAACTGCCTATTACAGTCCAGTACATGCAAAAACAGTGTAGGTGACCAGAAAGACATAAATGTAGTTCACTTTACCATATGTCATTTAATCATTATTTTATTTCAAATATCAGTCCTATTAAAAAAAAAAAAAAAAAAAAAAAAAAACCAAAAAAACACCCACACTACTGGCCATTTAGATACTCAGCTTGCACCAACACACAGCTGGGAAACAGAAAAGGCCATGAAGATGTAAAAAAAAAAAAAAAAAAACCACACACAAAACAAGAACAACCCCCCACCAAAGAAAAACTGCAACTGTCAAAACTGCTGCTGAATATTCAGCACAAGAGTGCTGCAGGACTTGTCCCTTCCAAATCGACTTAGCTGGATCCTGTGTAGGATTTAGGGTTCAGATATCCCTTTCTATGCAGGAGCCAAAAGCAACAACTAGCAGAAATGAAGTGTTGTGCTCAGATGGCCAGAAACATGTATGTGCAGAGTCAGCTGCAAGGAAGAAGGCCAGTTAAAAACTGAAGGGTCAGTTACTGCCTTCCCAGTTCCCAGCTCAGCATAGAGCACAGAAACATCTTACACTGAAGCTTTGCATTTATAAGAGAGAGAAATGCCAGGCTTAGGTTTTCTCCTTAATTTTATCAGATGCTAGGAAAAGTGTAAGAGCTGAAATTAAATGTGGAAGCAGCTCTTTTTATGGGATTTCTTGCAGCAAATAAATTAACACTATTTTTAAGTGCTGTCTGGTGCTATAGCATAACCACAACAATTAAAACAGAAAAAAAAAAAAAAACACAAAAATGAGAAAATTCACAAGGCTTTCCTTCATGTAGCCCATTAACTCAAGCACTGGCAGGTGCCAGTATTAATTCTTCTGTTCTTTTCCTTTATTTAGCTTCAGAAATAAGCCTGACTAAACAAAGTTGAAAACAAGTAATGGTGAAGGCTGCAAAGGCTTTATAATTACACTAGAGGGAAACAGATGAGAAAGTGCTGACTACATATTATATCTGAGATCATAATACAGAAAAAAGCTGCTGTGCAGCCTGTTGTGTACGACAGTGAAACAAAACCAGCAAAGTTTGTTAACAGAAGCATGAGTGCCGAGTGAAAAGAACACTCTCTGATTTATTTCAGCATACATCTTCTAAAAATGCTCATCTCCTGAGTGTTATGGAGCAGAGGAACCTCAAGTGACAGCAAGTCTCTGTATCCACCCAGAAACAAAACAAAAAATAATTAAAAAAAATAAAAATCAAGCAAATCACATGCCTGTGGTTCAGCTGGGACGTTAGCACATTTGCTTAGATCTCACTGCCAGCCATCTCGAATTTATCTCCACTTACTGAGCACTGTAACTGTCATAGGGTAGACTGTAAACCTGCTCAAAATATACCCAACCTTTTGCAAAACAACAAGAAGTTCATCAGGAGAAGAGATGTTTTCATATATCATGCCATTTGGGCACCTATATCACATAAATCAGCCCAAACTTTTAGCCATGCACAACAAAGTTTCTTTCTATTTGCTGTCAGTAGGTGACAGAGTTATAAAGTGCAGGAGATGATCCTTGCACATAATCTCATGCAACACTGCACTTCAAGGTCCTCAGTTAGCGGTTTAATCATAGCTCTTCAGCCTAAGTACCTAAATTGCCTAAAAGGTATCTTCAAAGTGTGATCTCATACTGATCTCATTATTCAAATAGGCTGTAAAAAATTCTCGTTTCCTCCCCTTTCTTCCAGGCTTGGCTTTTGTTCGGGACTAAAAGTGCATTTATTAACTTTCCTTAAGCACCTCTGCATATACATCAAGCTGTTCTACATAATTAGATGCTGCAGATTTAAAACGTCATGATTTTTCTCCAAGCCAGGCATCCCTCGCATGCCTCGGGAATGCTAAAGAAAGCAGTTTCTCGTATAAATCTGATGTTTGTAAATGGCTTCTCCTTCAGAAAAGGTGAAGACTAAGTTTACCTCAAGTATTTACACCAGAAAGACCCTGTGGCTTTCTAAAGAGTCAGCTGGAGCAAGGCCATGTAAAACATCCATTCAAAGGCTTCTAAAACCACACTATTTCATTTCAAAGCTTCTGTCATGTGTTTTGCTGCTGCACATACACCTGTGTGATACCACCCCTGTGTGTGGTTGTGGGGTGCTTTGCATGTCCACAGAGAGGACATGCAAATCATCAGCTGTTTCTTCCATAGGAGACTGCAGAGAGATTGCTTTAAAAATAACCTATTGCATGGAAAGCTATGTTTTGGAAATGAATTTCTTTTTAACTAACATCATCTTCTTGGGAAAAGGTATGTAACAACAATTTTGTGAAAAAACATGAATGCTCAAAAAAATTATCAGCTATTAAAATGGAGTTTTCACCCTGTTAGGCCACTCAAAGGGAATCTCATTAAACTGTAACCTAAAGACATCCTTTCTGTATTGATGTAGCCCAGTGAGCACTCAAAATGCACTGCACTGATGCTCCTGCACTTGTTGCATCAGCAAGGCTACCAATCCAACAAATCACAGTGCAGTAAAATTCCAGCCTTTGATATTAAGAGAAAAGGAAAAGGGTTTGATACTGAAAGGAATGAAACAATATGTGTTAATAAAAAGACCACCATAAAAAGTCTGAGTATTTTTACTTTCTTTTTCTCCCTTCAGGTCCCTATTGCCACTGCACTGCCACAAGTCTTAAACTATACCACACACACGAGCTGACGTGTACATACTCTACATCAAAATATCATCCTGATTTTGCTAGATTTATAAAACAATAGCATTTTTCTTCCATTAACGACTGACACATATTTCATAGCCAGTCACATAGTGAGAGGCATCTCATTCATAACATGCTTTTCATTCTAAACATCTCCCTAAAGGGATGCCAAATACAATTTCTGGGTAGGTTAAATATTTAACTGGTAACATGCCTCCTCTGACACAAATGAAGTACTATGGTGCTGTACCATGCTGGCATTTACAGCCCTTTTCACAGGCTATCTTAAATAGCTGTAGAGAATATGAAATCCACTGTACTGAAGTGCCTGTATGCCAGCAAACACAGTGCTCTTTATATGATGAGCACCAGTATATTAATGAATGTTTGCACTAGTTAACATTTATTCTACAAGCAACCAAGAGACAACCAAAATCTTGCACTTCATGCAGTTTCAGTGGCAAAGACCTACATCTGTAATTGAACAATGGTCTAGTATCACAAGCCTGAAATAATGTCCTACAGTTTGCTGCTAAATGCTGCTTTTGTAAGTCTCTTTGCGTTCATGCAACCGTATCAAACACAAGCACACAGTACTAGTTACAGTCTTATTTATATAGTTAGAGGCATTTTAGAAACCTGTTCTATCATTGTAAATTATACAGGGTAACTCTGGTATTTTTGAGCAGCTCTTGAGTATTATCTCCTTTAGAAGGATGAGAATCTGCGAAACCATGAATGTTGGATCCTTCGCCCTTTCAAGTGCTGAGATTCTCTGCTAGTTCTTCGTTCAGGAAGCAAAGGAAAGGATCCTTTGTTCTGGTTCCTGAGCAAGGTTTGGACACACCCGCAGTCTTGAGAAGGATGTGCTTTCCTGGTGTCCCAGAGTTACAGTTCGGGCATCTACTCTGCACGGTTCCACACAAATCTCTCCTCTGCACACTATTTCAGCCCTCTACACTGTGAGGCACCCACATAATTATCACCTTGCTAAAACTGAGTCCATGCCAAACTACTTCATCTGAGAGGTCACTCCCCAACCTGTAATCTAACACCATCTACTCCTATTGATCAGGTCAAGGAAAAACAAACTGCTTGGATACTCCCGTCAGAGCTAAAGCATCAACTCTGTCAATTCAAGATATCGGGAACTTGTTAGGCATACAAAAACCATTACAGTTTGAAGCCCTGTTACCACAGGCAGAGTCTTTTAACCTCTAACAACTAACACCAGTCACATTAAACTTGGTGTAAAGAGTGGTTTATGGCAAACTGCACAAGCACCATTTGAAAATCTACAATTCATCTCAATTCAAAGTTAGAAGAATGCTTTCTCATTGGCGTAACATGCGTGTTAACCTTTTGACTTCTGAAAACACATATAACACCTGCACATAGCTCCTTCTAGAATTGTAGCATTTTAAGAAGTTATGTAAGGTAGCTAGTGCATTTCTTACAAACCACTTGTGCTAAGAATATACTGAGACATCTACAGAAAAAGCAAAAATAGCGAAAAGAGACAACTCATCATTGTAGGTTGCATTAAATGGAATTCAGTCACACCAGAATTAATGTCAAAGCCATTGCTGTCCATCAGATACAAGAACTTGGTAGCAGAGTCACGGAACTAAGGAAGAGACAGGAAGAATCAGCTCTGAAAAGGATCTGAGAGAGAAACTCAACCACACAAACCTCAGTGATTTATCCATGAGACTATCACTTCTCATCTTTAAAAGGAAAATTAAAGAAAAAAATGAAAGATCTAAAAAAGTCATTATTACATTGATCTAGACAGTCGTAGTAAAAATAAATATTTTTAAAAAAAAAAAAAAAAATCGCCTATGACACACTTCACATTAGAATCTTGCACAAACCACTTCAGAGAAATGAAATAGAGAAGATTTTACTTTTTCATGCATGGAAAAATCCTAATACTAGCCATATTAAATGACAAAGGATGCTCTTATGTAAAACAAGATGCCAGAACCAAATATTTAAATTTATCATAGAAATACCTAGAAAGATATTAACACAACTTTCCCACATTTTAAGAAAAGCCTGAAGAAGTTTGCAATTAGACAATAGCATAAACTACTTCCTGATATTTTTTTTTCAATTCAGGATAACCTAGAAACTAAATTGGGAAGACTGGAATGCATAGTGAAAATAACTACATTGAGACTTTGCAATTCATTACAAACTATTATTGTTCAATTCAGCTATCATTTACAGTTCCAGTAGTCTAGACATCTAAAAACTAAAACAAAGACTTAACCCCCAAATAAATGGCAAACACCAAAATCCTACCTCCCCACTGACATAAAAAGTATTCTCATGGAAGAGATGTTGCCAAAAAAAAAAGAGTAAGAGGTAACAATTTTCCAACTAGTTTTAGACATTCTTATGTACAAACACAGTGACACATTAAAAAATATTTTGACAACATTTATATACATTACTTTTTTGATTTCAAGCCATTAAAGACCAGAACGTCACTGAAGAAGGTACTGGAATGAATATCTACAAAGGAGCTACACTGGGTACTCTAAAATTCATGCAGGCTAGACACAGTTCATCTCCCATCTATAACACAATCCTCGCATGTACACATTACTCATCTTACAGCTTTTATCTGGAGAACATCATCTGTAAAAGTAAGCCTACTGGTAGACTTAGGAACAAGAAAATTTCTTTTTGGCTGCTGTCTAGAAAATAGAACACAAAAATAATATTAAATTGGGCACAAGACAACCAGAAAAAGCAAAAATTCTGTTTTCTCTACCTGGCTGCTTTCTACTGAGTTTTCAAAGTATGTTCAGTCACCAAACTTCCTCTAAGGTAGAACAATTCCAGTAAAGGTAACACAAGCCAGTGTAACCACCCACCTTCTTTTTAACAAGCAAAAAAAGATACTAAAGTTGGACTGAAATTCTATCAAAAAGTATCCCTCCAAAAAGGTATATTTGATTAAAAAATTGAGAAAGCTCTCAAATGAAGTTTTTTAGCTTTCTAATTTTAAAATTAATCATCAATTACTATTCAATCTTAGTCATTCTTCACAAAACATTAATGGAAAATTTGTTAAGATACTGACATCCTAAGGTATTTGGTTACATAATAGAATGCAGAAATAAATTTGGAATTATAACTTACAGGAGTACTGAATTCAATATATAATTGTGGAATAGACATTTTATGAAAAAATAAAAATCAGAAAAAACAAGTGTCATAAAGCTTAGGAGCTCTGTTTATTAGTAAGTAAATCCTGCTCTGTAAGTTAATTAAGAAAGAACAAACTGTATGTGTAAAAACTGTCTAAATATTATCTTATTAGCACATGCAACAAATGTTTATGAATGTATTGTAATAGAGTGATATTCAGCCACACTGTACTGAGGCAACAACCAGAAGAAAATGTTTTAACATTCACATTGCAGTCCCGGTCTTCTCCATCAGCCCCTCTAAACCACCGATCAGTCTGTGCCGTATAGAACATTTTGTAAAGGGCCACCTCCCTGTCTCTCTGAAATCTGTGTCAGTGGGGTAAAAAAAAGAAACTCAACTGCCTCAATAGATATTTTTAGGCAAATAAATTTTAAGGAAGGCCAGGAACAGAATGATTTGATGTGTCATTACAGGACATCAGTGAAGCAGTAATATTTTCAGTTATTTGTCAGTAGAGAACAAAGAACCCATCATAAATGCTTTCATGTTTATGCACCAAATGCTCATGGAAGAAGCCCAGGACTGCTAGGACGGTAGTCACCCTGGGGCTGGAATAAGGTGTTAAAACTTGCAAGAACGTCATAGATAAGGGAAGAGTGTAAATAATATTACTTTGCATTTTCTGTCAGTTTCCACCTACGCATCTTAGAGACTTTTACACACTGGTCGAACTGTGCATCTGTAGTAGCTGAGACACTGCATGGATGAATAATGCATCTAAGGTTATGTAGTAAGTCAAAGATGGAGCAAGGGAGCCAAGAAGCCTCTATTCACACTTGCCAGCTGCAACTTATCTTTTCATCGCCTTCTCCTCTTTATCACTTCTATGTCCTAGAGCTAAAACCAGGTTTCTGGAGACACTCAAAGTTAGCTATACTAGCCACTGCCAACAGCCTAACTTCAGATGTTTGAATATATTACAAAAATCAACTTGCTGCAAATAGGAAATAGCCAAAGAGTATATGAATTTAGCAGAAGTCCCCAGCAGAATTTAAGTGCTCGCGTAGAACAACTAGTCAAATGTCTCTTCGTTCTGACTAGAACTGTAACATACTGACTGACCTTGGAAGGTGGAAAGAAAAAAAAAAAAAAAAAAGACTGCTTTAATATCTGTGTCCAGAAGACAATATTTACCACTGCTACCTATCAAAACAGTCATTAATGCTGCAGACCATGTAACTTATAAGAAATATACTTTGACAGAAATGCATGTAGTTTTGGCACAGAGACTTCGTTCAAAAATAGATTTACCATAACAGATGTCCTCATACGCTTCAAAATTCAACAGTTCCTACATGCAATCCCAAAGATAAGGAGTGAAGAAGAAATGATGTCAATCAAAGACTTGATTTCAGCTATGGCAAAACTTACACAACATATGACTGTCAATTTGCCATACATCAGGTTCCAAAACTGTATGCTGCAGAAACATTTCTGCTTAGTGCTGCTAGTATCTCAGCTGGATTTCTTCAGCTATATAGACATGTAGCAACTGAAACCAATGCAAAATTAATGCAAAGCAGCATAAAATACTATCAGGTTCATATACTCCATTCTCTTCTTCATGGAGAAAATAATAACATAAAACGCATGATATGTGAATTCTACAATCCCATCTAGATCTGTATAGATTGATAATGCTTTTTTTTTCCCATCCTTTCATTTCCCTTAAAGTAGGATTTATATGAAAAACCTGATGACTTAGGCACCAGATGACTGAGCAGAACAAGCATGCACAACAGACCTGATATTTTCATATTACTTACTGTTGCCTCAGTGGACAAACACTACCACGTATGGTAAAATTTTGCTGATGTTATCTGTAGAGTATTAGCTAAAGACTAAAAAAAAAAAATATAGGGCTCCATTCTTCATGGCTGTCACCAAGCAGAAAAACAGAAGAGTGAATCTACCCATCTTCCTCAACAGCACATTTCAACACTCAATACTTTTCCTTGTCAAAACAGCACAAACGGAACATAAAATTGCAGGTAGTAGCTCAAACAGAAAATATATTAAGATATTAAGATAACAAGCAAATACTCAGCTACAGACTTTTGTTCTGTGACTTAGAAACTAATGAGTTTTTTCCCCCACTGGCAAAAACTTCTTCCATGCTGATGCAGTGAGCACAAGTGCCCAGCTGCCACCTTCTTGTGATGTAGCAGCATAGGAATCCAGCACCAAAATCTGAATCCCATACAATCAGCCACATTAGAGTGCTGAAAAAAGTTAATTGTTGCAGTAAGCTGTTGATCAAGTCACTGTTTAGTCTCAACTTCGACTCAAGCTGTTTTAATTCAACTTTTGTTTGAGAAAGAAAAATCAGCTGAAGTGATGATTGGTTTGTCACACCATCCTGAATTAAAAAAAAAAAAAAAAAAAAAAAAAGAAAAAAAAAGCAAGCCTAAATTCCTGTAGATTCTTGTAGTGGTGACGCCAGCTGATCTTTGGAGGTTGATCTCCTGCTATGCATCTTCTAGCTGAGAGAAATTCTGGAGGAGGTACACTCACTTATCTACTTGAAATCTGAAAGAGTTTAACAGCTGGTCTAGAAACCATGACAGACTAAAAGACCTCTGATGGAAAAGCAGTGTCTCATGAAACAACCAGTTATCTAAGCCAGTATACTACTTCCAAAACTGACAAAGCTTCACCATTTCCCATCTTTAAATTTTGTCTTCAGTTTGCATGCGTTGCTTTTGGGACTGAACGTTTAAAATTCCCTAAATTTGGCTCTGCTGGCTGCATGTGGCATGTCTGTCTTCAGGCCACCTGAAAGAACCAAGGGGCCAAGATCACCAACACTGCAAATACACCGATGGCTTCTGTCCAATTCCCACATAATTTTACTTGATTCTCTTTTCAGGTTGTTGATGAACTGGATAAAAAAAAAAATAAATATACAGCGAGCACTCCACTACTTTCACAGCATGTGTGCATTACACACATGCAGCTACACAGAGGTAGGTAGGTATCAACAAGAACTCCAGCCACGTCCAACAGTTGTACTGATGTGGACATTAATATGTCTGAAACCCAATCGGAGGACACGTGACACTGAAAAAGAGTCATTCCCTCCAGGATAGTTCACTCAGTTGAGATCGATAGGAATAGAAACATCACTTGTCACTGCTGAAGCGCTTTGATTTGTATGAGCTGTACAACAGGCAGCAGAGACAGGACGACAATGTGTTCCCAGTTTGCTGCACCAGACCCTGGCAGCCTTCATATTGATCCAGTGCTAAATCTAAGCAGCTCTCCTTACACCACAGTTGTGAGGATGCAGACGTGCTGTCTAATGCAACACTTACCCTTAGTCGATGTAAAAACGTCTCAGCTTTCTAGACTTACTTTTCTCAATTTCTGAAGGACAACTTACTGAGACTTTTGTGAAATATAACATTGTACTGAAAGAATTCCAGAGGGTTTTGCAGAAACTTCATAATGAATAACATGAGAGAAGTGATGCACTTAATGCTACTCTGTGCATTTATGGATCATGGGTACCCTTTATACTGTTTCATTTTGCCCCGTACTTCCCAAAGAACGGATCACAACCAGTCCATACATCTAGGTTTGCAGTTTTTGTCATACTAGATTTTTTGGGGGTGCTATAACTCCACACGTTATATACTGAGGAGGGGAAAAAACAGTTTTATTTAGGGAATTTGAGTAAAACAGTGGTTATTAATTTTTAACTCCTAAATATAAGAACAGGAACAGCCTGCACAGAGAAGTTGCAGATACCCCCTCCCTGGAAGTGTTCAAGGTGAGGGTGGATGGGGCTTTGAGCAATCTGATCTAGCGGAAGGTGTCCCTGCCCATAGCAGAGGGGTTGGAACCAGATGACCTCTAAGTGTCCCTTTCAACCCAAATGAGCATCTCTTCTATGACAGAAAAAATAATGTAAGCTATAGGTAATTTACATCTCCAAAACCATACTATCATCAAGAAACAGCACGTTTTGATTTAAAAGGGATTAGGCATAATTATTGTATTCAAGCAATATATTATTCTCCCTTTAAAACATTCCAAAGTAGACTGAAAATAGGATATTTTTAGTCTTGCATGTAATTATGCTGGGATGCTAAACAGTACTCCCGACAGTCTCTATACTCACTATTCACATGTTGGTATCTTATCTACGTTTAAAAGGCTTTAACCCTCGCTTAAGCTGAAAATTAATGACGACAGGGTACAGCATCTAAAAGGCATAATACACATTTACCTCAGGTACACTATAGATGTTGTACCAACCGTGCACTTTTATAGGGCACTATTGAAGATAAATGCCCTCATTTAAGAAACAGTGGGATGTTACTTGTGATCAATTAATCAAAATCCTATGCTACAACCGATTGATGCACCAAATTATTTCACTGAACACTGAGCAAATTAAGCCATTTCTCTGAATTTTCAGCTCCATTTACCCTTGGCATTTATTAAACAAATCTTTAAGCCCTTAACCAATTATCTATAGACAGCTGCTTAAAAGGACAGCATAAAATTAATTAATGATGCAGAGCACATGATGTTTCTTTGAGAAATTAGGCCTTATCTGGTACCGTATCTGTAAATATTATACTACAGCAATTGTGCCTCATTGACCTTTTCCACCTTCTCCCTGAAAGACGAGCAGAGTGCAGCTATTGTGTTAGCCAGGACTGCACAACCTTTTATCCATATTGCTTACTACTCAGAGAAGAATCTATACCTGACTGATAACAGTTTGCTTTAAAGTCAGAAATGGCCACGTTTAGCTTAACAGAACATGATATGTTTCATTAGGAAGAAGGCCACTCTTTCGGCTTACAAACACATAAATAAATAACAATGGAAAGGACCCTGCCCCTCTTCAAAAACCTTTAAGGGATGATTTTTAAGAGGTGTAAAATGAATGAAGACAACTGACTCCTAATGAATGTCTATGTCAGATAAACATCTTGAAAGTGCCCTTGAAGGCCTGCATAAATAGTTTTTGTTTGGTTGGTTTTATTTTCAGGAATACTGCCAATAACAAACTGGAAAATATCAAGAACTACATGTGACAGCACTTCTGTTATGAGTGACTTTCCAGACCGTTTTCTCAGCACTACAGAGTTCTGTAAGGGCTTCACCACAGCAGGCTGCTACCACTTCTCGTAGCCCTTTCTATCCCCAAGTAGTCCCATTCACTTAGGAAGGACTAGTTAATAAATGAGGGCAGCAAACAGCAGTGAACCTATGACAAAAGTAAACAGGTACCACGTTTCAGTTCCTTGCTGACAGCGAGCAAAGTTTATCACTGTGTCTATCCTGGGGAACGCCTTAGCTGCTCAAAATAGTGAAGGACAGCAACATCCAGAGGTAGAGTGAGCCTTCTTTATCAAATCTTGCACCATATTCTGGACTGAAGATTTCTTGTCAGGACACAATATTTGAGGATTGAAAATGTCCTGTATCAAAGTGAGTACTTTTCTACTGAGCAAAATATTTTCAGGGCAACTGTAACAGTTTAACCAAGATATTCTGTTACATGATAGCCTTCCACATTTTATCTGAATAACAGTTCGTGCATACATACAACAGCAAGAGAACAAGACAAAAGTGAACTGACAATACAGATACTATATGTGACACCAACTAGATCACAGTTTTCTGGTAGAGGAAATCAACAGGGAATCTGGAATGTCCTCCTGCTGGGTCTACACATGGTTTTCTACTCAGTGAATGAAAAACTGGATTGTTTCACTGTAACAAACACAGTGAGAAATGGGAACCCAGAGGTGCAAAAGTTTTCATTTAATGAACTCAGTAAACTAATCATGTTGCCATAACTCAATCTGACAGGTTGATTTTCCCACCTGAAAGAAGGCAGCTTCTTCAACCTGAAACCACCTACAGAGCTAACCACATGCTCGCTCCTGCCTTCATTCAAGTGATATGACATACTTGGATACCAATAGAGAACCAGCAGAGCACTGGAATAAAATCAAGCAATATGCCTTGAATCACGCTCCAGTGTGCTTGGGATTAGAAATACATCTTCAAAAAGGGAAAGGTGACCAAGAAAAGTTATCACAAATCTGTCTTCAGGGTAATCTTCATTCAGCAGCAAATCTTCCAAAGCCCGTTTTTAAAGGCTTCAGGGGAATTAAAAAGGTGCTATTTCAAAGACACTAAAAAGTACGAACACATTGTGAAGCTTCTAAAAGCACAGACAAATATCAACTGTGATTTCTTTTTCAGTGAAGCACAGCCAGCTACCTAATAAAATAAGATGTTGCCATTAAAATGATTAAAAACTCTGTGAGCTGAGCTGACACATATAAAACTTCCAGAAATAGCATTATTTGAATATCGATTGTATTTAGCTAGTGAAAACCAAGATGCTGCAAATTTCTATTTGTGTTTAGATTTATCAAAAGTTCACATTTGCAACCTCCTCCTCAACTGCAAACTTTTCCAATGACGAGTCACTTTATTCCCCACTAGAAAGACAGAAAGAAATGTCATATCCTGAAGCTAGATCAAAGCTTTGAAAACATGAACAGGCACGACTGGCTGTTCTTTCTATCACAGATACTATTCATACTTTTAAAAAAATCTGAATTCTGCTCCCTTTTCTTGCCTGACTTCACTGTCTCCTTATTTTTCAGTCTTTACTGAATGTACTCCAGGAGCTCTTGCTCTCTATAGCTCTAATTCAGGAAGCATGTTTAAAGTATACTTTAATTTAAGCACATACCCATATCCTATGGAGTGAAGCACATACTTATGCCTATTCCAGATGAATGCATTTTTCCCTCCTCTGTGCCATTTTTATCCCCTAGAGGGTCTTCACCAGGTAAAAGATCTGACTGTGTTAATTCCACTAATTTAGGGTTTATTCAGTATGGGATCAAGACAATGTAAAACTCCTTACTGCTTAAAAACTCCGTGTCTTCTATCATGGATGCTACTGCAAATTAGTATTAAATGTATGTGAACTAAACATGTATTCAACTCCTACTCTTACACAGTTGGAAATATAGTTAAATAGCACTAAACATTTGTTAAAGGAAGAAAATCAAGCAGGAAGCCCTTTTGATCTTATATTCCTAGAATCTGAATAAATAAAGATCCATAATGAAATGTCAGCTTTTCACTGTTTCTTATCACTTCACAACTGATTACTGCAAGACATTACAAGCATATTAACACACTTATTTAGCAAATGGTTCCCTTATATTCCTATTTCATCAGCTTTTTTTTTTTTTGGTCACCTAATCAGAACCTTATTACAAAGGTTAATAACAACCCAGACAAACACTTGACTTCTCTGACATGGGCTGAATGCCACTCCAAACAGCTCATCTTGTCCTTTCTGCTAAAGCAACGGATAGTCATCTACGTCTATGTTACATACAGTGTGCCTGCTCATTTTTAAGATGTTCAATTCTGTATCTCTGTAAATTGAAAAAAGTGTTATTTGTTAAAAAAAGCGTTGCTTGAATAACCTTAATTTTTTTTTTTTTTTTTTTTTTTTTTTTTTTTTTTTTTTGTGCAAAAGCATTCTTCTCAGAATTCTCTTGCATTAAATGTAGCCCTGGATTGTAACTCAAGAACTCATCCCCATTTTTTTACTATCCACTTTTGTAAGAGATTATTTCAAATTCAAGCCTTCCATTCAATAACAAAAATACGTCAGCTAGAATATTCACAGTGGGACTTCCCTTTAAATACAAAAGCCAGGAAAAGAAAACCTCAGATGTCAGGCCTGTTGGTTCCATGCTGTATAACAAATTCCATTCTACAAAATTTTAAGGGAAGGAAGGTCATTTTCTAGGACAATTAATTAAAAAATATTACTGCATTAAAACCTATGAGTTTAATCCTTTGATGTGATGCTAACTAAACGTAAGCAGTGAGAGCACAGAGAAAAAAAATCTTGAAATAATTCAATTGATCTCAAATCAGAGTTTCTATCTCTCTTGCAGTGCTTTGCCCTTTTTCAGATATTAGCAACAGAATGTTGCTACTGACAGTGACAAAAGCACAAGTGCACCCAGTTGAAACCCAAACAGTAACTGTTGGAAAAAAAAAAAAACAACACTTTCAGAGCAAACACTGTACTTTAGTGAAAAAAAGACATAAAAAGAGCTGTTATACTGCAGAAAAGAAGAAAAAGGCTTTTGAACTATTTGTTAGAAGTGAGCTCTAACACTTATTTGTAAACAATGTGATGTTGTAATGCAGGGGAAAAATATTTTAAGGTTACAGATTAAAATTAATTGTCCTGTTTGAATCTTCAGTTTAAGATATTTGCCAGACATATGTAAACCCATCTTTGGTTATTTTATTTTTTTTAAATGGGAGTAAAATTACAGTGGTCTGGATTAGTATCACAGCTGCAGTCCCTCAGAACATCAGTGACTCACAGATAGGCTTTTTATTGCAGAATATCTTCTTTAGTCTTACAGAAGAAATACGCAATTTCCTGTGTTCTGTGGGAACTTTGGCTTCCGGAAATCACAATTTAGCTTATTCTCATAAATCTTCCCACCAAATGCAGAAAGCTCAGTAAAACTCACTCTCTTACTTAAACTTATTTTATAAGGCTTTTTTTCAAACAACATTTATGTAGTTAAACTAGCTTTTACTGTGCACTGCTTTCAGCCCCTGTGCATTTTAGTTTATATGCCCATTTGAAACTGCTGTATCAAGAGCAGAAGAGAGCAAGCTATGTTTGCATATGTTATTATTCAGACTTTAATTAGGCACATGGTATAAAGATATACAATAATATTCTCCTCACAGGCAGGCAACCATTTAAAAATTCTCTTCTATTCAGTCACCTTTTGCTCCGCCCACAAGTACCAGGTTGTAGCAAGTAGAACGATCAATAATCCTTGAAGGCTGGATGTGAAGTCTCAGTACAGCACATAGTTCTTTCTTTACACCAGGAATTCAGTTTAAATTTATTAAAGAGCCTTTCAAATAGTACAGTATTTTTGCTGCTCTAGCACTACCATCATAAAACACTAATCTCAGTAATTTGTAACTTAGACAAAGATGGCCAGATCACATAAGTGACATCGGATTCACAGAAGTGAAGCTGTAATATGAAACGAATTTCTAACAGTCAACTCATAGCACTGTTGACAAAGCAACAAAACTTTATTCCAGATACAAGTTTTCCTGTGATGTTTCAGCAAAGCACTGTAACCTGGAGGAAGAGACTTAGCATTAAGAAATGAGAGGGTGAAATGCTGGGGTTTGAACCCCGAGCCCCTGAATTAAGGTTGACATATGGGTGATTCCCACAGCCCTTCATACAGAGGTGGTGAGTTTGCCTTATAGCTTCCCCCCAGGGTAGGGCCGGCCCTGCAGGGAGAGCCCTAAGGGAAATGAGCCCCAGGTGTCCCACATTGAGTTGACAAAGGTCAGTTGTCTGCTTGGGGATAAAAGCCTGGACCACTTGCAGGGAGTCAGGAGCGTCTGTCTGTGAAGTGGATGCACTTCACAGAGCTTCCTGGTTGAGGAAGGACCTCCTGACTCTCCTGGAACTAGTCCCTGGTCAGCTTGGACCTTTGTAAACGCGGGCTAGGAGAGTGAAAGCTGGCCATGTGGCTACCTTTATCCTATGTGATTAACCTGTTGACTTGGTTGTTTCCCATTCCATCTATGGGAAACCTCAGTTCGTTATTTGTTCCTCCTATTGTCAGTCAGGCAGTATCGTTGCTGGGATCGTTAGAGGTGATGTCGACTGTGTGTGAACCAATTGACTTATTTGTTCCTCTGGCGATTATTCATGGAATGAATAATCTTTTCTATATTCAATGTAGTCAAGTTACTGGTTTGTCTTTCTCCTGGCTGTATCATTCATGCTGGGCCTAGTAATTGTCAAGACAGAGGGTCAGTCTCTGAGCCCACTCAGCCCTCCATTAAAATTTGTAAAGGATGAAGATTATTCTGCCCTGTTTTATGAGGTACAAACTGAGCCTGCACTGGAATCAACATTACACAGGAGAACTGTAAGCACAAGTGTAATAAACTAACAAACATATTTAAAAACAGCTTTACGCAATTGATATGTATACTGTCAAGCAAGTATAGAAACCGTGTGAGAGTATCAGAAAACTTTCTCAAGTGCTTCAAAGTGAACTTGCTCAAAACAATGACAAAATCTATTAGCCAATGGTAGTTGCCCAAATATGGTTCAGTGCTACAAGTGTCATACAAGAACAAATTTCTAAAGCTACATTTAAGCCTTTCTAAGTTAGCCATGAAACAATCTCTAGTCTTGCTGTGATTCTCAAGTCCCTTAAATAAAAATGTAATTTATTACTTGTAAAAAAATACAGAAGAAAAACCCCAAAAACTCCACACAAAAACGTATTTCATCATCACATCTAGTGGTTCTCAAGGGCACTTTCATGTGACTACATGTAAGATGATAACCCAGTTATGATACAGTCAAACTGTCCAATTAGCTTGGAAGGCTTTGGAAGCCCTTTTGGGACTCCAGACAAGGAGATTTTGTGGTTGCGTGCAAGCATCACTGACTAAAGGCTAAAGCTTTCTAGAACAATTGTCGTATTCCTATCCTAAGTGAACGCTAAATAAAAATCTCAGGCATTGCTCTACCAACACTGTTGACAAAACTGGTAAAGAAACTGCATTTCATTTTTTTTTATGATAGGAAATGTATTTTTTCTCTCCACTCCAAAAAAGATTCTCCTAAAACCTTGGACAGAGACAAAGCTTTCATTAGTACAAATGATTGTACAGTTTTTACTTCAGAACAACATATTTCCAAGTTTATTCCACACTTGCCCCCAACAAGACAGATCACAGTCAGCATTTTCAGGAACAGGTGACATCACTACACAAACAAAGAAAACATCAGCAAGTTACTACACAGACAGCCACAGTAGCAGTCTATTCCTAAGCTTTGTTGATCCTCTTGGAAAACATCAGGTTAGAAGAAACATGTTCTTCCAGGGGAACATTACTTGTTAAAATTAAAGAGGTCATCTGTAAAAACATTAAAATAGGTTTCCTCTCTTGAAGTCAAAGCCCAGGAACATTGGTCCAATTTCCTGTTATCTCAGTCATTATTAAGAGAGTTACACCTAAACTCTAAGTAATTGCACAGAAAATAGGAAAAAGAAAAAGGAGCAACAGACAGATTTTCTACTAACCATGAAAAAAACAGATCAGACCATGATGCAAGACACCGCATTCTCACCTCAGAGGTCTGATGGAGCTCCTTCTGTTTTCTACACTTATGTGAGCCAATCTGGTTACCTAGATATCACAAAAAGAAACTAACTTGTTAGTGAAGTGCACTTGCTATTAGAGGGAACATTAGCTCATTTTTAGAGATCAAATACTGAGGCCCAAAATAGTCACCAAAACCATTTGGAGAACATGGAAAAGGGATTTGGCAGAGATGCTCAAACCCTTGATACTAAAACCCTTTTCTTCTAAAAGAACAGCAGCTTGGCCATTAGCACTTCAGCACAAGCAAAAATGCCTAATTCCACGCCATTCCTGGAGGGAGAGGCAGCAGGTTTCAGCAGTGTCTTTTTTTTTTTTTTTTTTTTTTTTTACACAGCATAGTAAATACCAGTGGGAAGGGAGAACTACAGTAATTCTGCTGGCAGAAAAGTTGGTGTTTTTGCAAAACTCTTGATGGAGTGAAAGGCAGGAGGTTGTCCTCCTGCCTTAAGCCTGTCCTGTTCCAACATCAGGTGTATGAATTATGCATGAACACAGTGCATTCATTGAAAGAGCTAGAAATGCAGTCAATAGGCGAAGACAGTCTGAGGAGCAACAGTCACTAAGATACAATGCTAAAGGATCCTTCAAAAAAATATCAGAAAGGTGGCCAACGGTGAGAAAGGCTACAGAACCAAGAGACCAACATCGAGTGGACAAGAAACAGGGAAAGAAACAATACAGACAACAGAGATACATCCACCTTGCAGAAGAACCACCCTTAACAATAATTTATTAAAATACTTCCTTCCCTGAGTCCCCTGAACAGATTTGTTAGGGCAGATGACAGGATAATTCTCCTTAGCCATAGTTATCCTGGAAAACCAGCCAATTAACAGTGTTTCTAATTAGAAAATGAGGGCTTGACTACGGTGGAACACAAATGTGTTTGATTCAGTATCTCATACTCTGAACTACTGCCCAGCTATATTATACATGAGGATTAAACTTCTTACAGTAACAAGCATCTCACAAAAGGAGCAGTCCTAAGAAGAGGAATGACAGAGCCAACAAACAGGCTACTCACAACACACAGAAACAGTACTGTGAAACAAAAGCTGTGATCATACCATGATCTGATCATCCACATCATGGAGATGTTTTGCAGTCTCACAGGGAAAATATTTAAGGAGGTTCAGAAGAAATAAATACATGAGACTGACATCCCTTAGACCCTGGAATAACTTCTCAAAAGAAACAATGGCACCCACCACTTGAGACAGACAGGACCAGTAGGTCTTCCTTCATCTTTAGTTTAGACGTTTCTAAATTTGCCATTAGAAATTTTTGCTATAGACTTTTTTTTTAATTTCTAATTTAGAATGACTATGAAGCAATTCAAACTGAAATCTTTAATCTACAAAGTGCTGGCCTGTTTTTGAACAGTCTTCATAACCATCTAATTTAGGAAAATACTAATACATCTAAACATAGTCTCTACAAATGTGTATAATTTAAAAAATATCTTGACAACATATCTTTAGAAAATTCTTAGCACAGTAAAATAAATAAATCCCTCTGAAGAATATTCCTCACCTGTTTTAACAAAGAGGAAAGCTGATATTTGGAAGATCTGTGTTCAGCCCTGAGTAGCTGTTAGAAATAAGGCTGTGGAAAATGCTTCTGTCAAAATGCAGACCACAACTCTCATGATATCAGAGATTTTCTCCAATCTGGTTTCTGGTTTTATTCAATGATTTGGAGCAGTTTTATGAAAGATCTTGAAACTAGTATAATAAATGACTTCATATCAAAGTTATGCCCTACTTCCATACCAATGCTTCTGCATAACCACTGAAGACAGAGAAGCGTGACAGAGGTGCAGAATCAATGTGTACAAGCAGTGAAACCTGACCACTTTGATTTTTCAGATTCCTGACTGATGAGGTTTGGGCAATTCAGTTTATCTGTAAGAAGAAACCAGACAGAGTCCAGAAGGCCTCGGGGTTTTGCACTTAGGGCAAAGACTGAGCAGTGGTGAATGAATGGGACAGTCCTTGGAGCCAGTCCTCCTCCTCCCTTATCTGCAGGTGCTGCAGTGGGATAGCCCAGAGGCTGCCTCTGGATGGGAGGAAGAGCAGGACGCTCCCCTCTTCCTGCAGCCATGCCTTCCCCAGAGGGATGAAAGGAAGGATGAAAGGGGATGGCCAAGGCTCTGTGTCCCAGAGAGGGGAGGCAGACCGAAGGAAGGTGAGGCTGAGGCAAGAGGAGAAGGGGCAGTAGCCCAGCATGGCATGGTACCTGCTTTGCTTTCCCATGGTGACCTATTTAGACCACTTTCTAATCAGAAGTGGGCACAGACCCACATCACAGGTCAGGTCTAAGAAGCTTCAAAATGTACACAGGCCTCATGTAAAGTCCAAAGTAACAGCAAGGAAAGTTTCATCACAGCTCCAAAAAAAAAATTATTCAAACCCCATGAAAAATGGCGATGACAAACAGAATGGGCTATGTTTGCTACAGACAACTGTCAGTCATAAAGCAGATCTTCAGGCTGTGACACCACTTTACAAGCACAGTATATTCTCCTGTCATGGAAACCTTTGAAAGCATTTTGAATTTAACCAATACAGGTTAAGCAACACTGCCTAGCCGATACTTTCCCTGTCACTGGTGCACCAAGCCCTGAGCCCAGCAGTTCTGACACTTATTTCCTCTTCTATCATTCCCTTCACCGATTTCCAGTGGGAATTGCAGTGTAGCTGCTCATGCTGTTCATCTCAGGAGTTGTTGCTGACTTCTCATCTTTTTAATGAGAATATCCCAAGGCCCCAGTAAGCCTATTTCATAGATTCACAGAAGCTGGAGATGGAAAGACCTAGGTCATCCAGCACATGCCTTCGCTTCCCCTCCCTCTTTCCCCATTTGGCCAGTATGCGATTGTTTCCTACAACGTATTTCTTTCCTGTTTGCTGGCCCAGTAATGTCTGATTTATCCACTGCATAAAATAACCACAGATAATTAATTATATGCTTTCAGTGAATATACAGCACAGTGACTACCCAGAACTCCAGCTCCCATACCAGCAGACAGCCGACTGAATTAATTTACAAAGCAAACAATAATGTTGCTCACCAGCTCCTTAAATTACTTCTGGAGGCCTTGAAACGTTTTCTGTAACTTTCAGAAATTGGCTTTCTGAGGATAAGGTTACTTTTTTCCACTGATCAAGTTTGATTTCTACTAATTTTCTGCTACATGTTTTACTCTGTTTCATTTACAATTTAGTTACCAAAGAAAAAGAACAGTCTCAGGGTCTGGTTTTGTTGTTTTTTTAGTCAAGGTTGGTTTGTTTTTGTTTTGTTTTGTTTTTTTTTCTTTTTTAGCTTCTCAGTTTCCACCATCAAGCCTGGCTGTGTTGTAAGCAAGAGAGCATAAAATGTGTCTAAGCAGTGAATAACATCTAAGATAAAGGATGTAGGGAA